>NW_007378533.1:0-106080 GCF_000475195.1 Diaphorina citri | reverse complement strand
ACTTTTAATTTCATTTTCCAGTTCCTGTATGATTTTCTTGGAACTCTCCTTCGTTGTTTCTAGTTTTTGTCGTAATTTTTCCAAGAGGTCTGCGTCTTGTAGTTGTTCGTTTTCAAACCTTGCTCTTTCAGCAAGGAGTAGCTCTCTCAGTTTTCTTTTATCTTCCGTTAACGTCTGAATGATATGCTCTTGTTCCTCAGATGCAAAGTCTTTCTGTTTACTCAGCAACTTTTCGTCTAGTTTGGCAGATAGTTGAAGTTCTTTTCTCAATTTCTCAGCAAGTTCACTGAACATTTCATCTTTGAGACTTTTAATATCGAAACTCGCTGCTGCTGATTGATCTGCACTGAAGCTAGCAGCTAGCTGACTACTCAACCTGCTTGTTTGATCACGCAGTTCAAATTCTTTACATTGTTCACACTCTTGTTTCACATTTTCTGTTGTCTTCTGATTCTCTTTCAATGTTTCTATCATCTGTTCCTTGTTTTGTATTTCATCAAACATTTTCTTATCTCTCTTCCTCAGATCATCAAGTTCTTTTTCAAGTTCAACATAATTTTGTTCGCTCAATTTTATATTTTCCTTCAGTTTTCTGATGAGTTCTTCTTTCTTATCCAAGTCACTTGCTTTCGTTTTGTAAACTTCACAAGTCAAGTTTAACCGATCCAGTTGATTTGAAGGAGGAGGAGAAGAAAAAGAAGGAGGAGGAGAAGAAAAAGAAGGAGGAGGAGAAGAAAAAGAAGGAGGAGGAGAAGAAAAAGAAGGAGGAGGAGAAGAAAAAGAAGGAGGAGGAGAAGAAAAAGAAGGAGGAGGAGAAGAAAAAGAAGGAGGAGGAGAAGAAAAAGAAGGAGGAGGAGAAGAAAAAGAAGGAGGAGGAGAAGAAAAAGAAGGAGGAGGAGAAGAAAAAGAAGGAGGAGGAGAAGAAAAAGAAGGAGGAGGAGAAGAAAAAGAAGGAGGAGGAGAAGAAAAAGAAGGAGGAGGAGAAGAAAAAGAAGGAGGAGGAGAAGAAAAAGAAGGAGGAGGAGAAGAAAAAGAAGGAGGAGGAGAAGAAAAAGAAGGAGGAGGAGAAGAAAAAGAAGGAGGAGGAGAAGAAAAAGAAGGAGGAGGAGAAGAAAAAGAAGGAGGAGGAGAAGAAAAAGAAGGAGGAGGAGAAGAAAAAGAAGGAGGAGGAGAAGAAAAAGAAGGAGGAGGAGAAGAAAAAGAAGGAGGAGGAGAAGAAAAAGAAGGAGGAGGAGAAGAAAAAGAAGGAGGAGGAGAAGAAAAAGAAGGAGGAGGAGAAGAAAAAGAAGGAGGAGGAGAAGAAAAAGAAGGAGGAGGAGAAGAAAAAGAAGGAGGAGGAGAAGAAGGAGGAGGAGAAGAAAAAGAAGGAGGAGGAGAAGAAGGAGGAGGAGAAGAAAAAGAAGGAGGAGGAGAAGAAGGAGGAGGAGAAGAAAAAGAAGGAGGAGGAGAAGAAGGAGGAGGAGAAGAAAAAGAAGGAGGAGGAGAAGAAGGAGGAGGAGAAGAAAAAGAAGGAGGAGGAGAAGAAGGAGGAGGAGAAGAAGGAGGAGGAGAAGAAAAAGAAGGAGGAGGAGAAGAAAAAGAAGGAGGAGGAGAAGAAAAAGAAAGAGGAGGAGAAGAAGGAGAAGGAGGTGAAGAAAAAGAAAGAGGAGGAGAAGAAAAAGAAAGAGAAGGAGGAGAAGGAGAAGAAGGAGGAGGAGAAGAAGAAGGAGAAGAAAAAGGAGGAGAAGAAGAAGAAGAAGGAGGAGGAGGAGAAGAATAAGGAGAAATTGGATTAACCCAACTCCGGATTAAGCACAGGGATTCAACCTAATTTTTCTACTCTGCCGAACCCTATGTAAGATAACGTCAGGAGGAGGAGAAGAAAAAGAAGGAGGAGGAGAAGAAAAAGAAGGAGGAGGAGAAGAAAAAGAAGGAGGAGGAGAAGAAAAAGAAGGAGGAGGAGAAGAAAAAGAAGGAGGAGGAGAAGAAAAAGAACAATTTTTTTCGCATCCAGGCCGAAAATAAATAATGTGTAATAATGAATAGAGATATGTAGGTAAGTGAGTAACATAATGTCCATAAAGTATATAATATGTTCTTAAATATGTAGGTAAGGTTACCTACCTGTGTACATCTATAGTTCTATTTTGGACAGGAATTTTACGTCACTCTTATAGTTAGCTTAAGGTCTTTAGTGGCAGGGTTTTACCTTCCTTTTTGGCGCACAATCTATCTGCCTCCTCTCATTAACCTTCACCTGAGTGGGGCCGGGAAAAGGCCGCAGGAACAAGATTGCTCTGATAGTCACGCCATCCGGATGCCAACCACGCGCAACGTTGCTTCAGCGGATCCCACTACGACTGTTTCATTACAACGTGCTATCGACCCCTGGGCTATCTGTTAAAGTACTCCATCAATATAACTTCCTTTTTTTGGACAGTCGACAAGGGAAGAAGGGGTTTACCAAAAAAAAAAAAAAAAAAAAAAAAAAAAAAAAAAAAAAAAAAAAATGCTGTAAGCGCAGAAGACAACATTGCTTCCCCTTCTCCTAATCTGTGTTATTGTGTAAGGGAAAGGGGAACATTACAAGGTTTCCTCCCTTATTTTCAATACACCACCTTGTTTCGTCTCATTACTTTGACTGATGCTGACAGAAGACAGATGAATAAGAAGCGGAAGAAAAAGAAGAAGCAAAGAAAACGGAGGGAAAGGAGAGAAGAATACGAAATTGAAGGAAAAAGGAAGAAGAAGAAGGAGGAAGAAGAAGAAGAAGAAGAAGAAGCAAAGAAAACGGAGGGAAAGGAGAAGAAGAGTACGAAATCGAAGAAAAAAAAGGAGAAGAAGAAGAATGAGGAGGAGGAAGAAAAAAGGTTTTAAAATGGAAGGAGGAGGAGGAGGAGGAGGAGGAGAAAAAGAAGACAAAGAGAAACACGTGTCAGGGGCACATCGTTTTATGTTGAAATTTGCGACTTTAGTTTCAAAAGTTCAAGGCTACAATTTACAATAAGGATGACGCGAATTTTGTCTCTCTCCTTTAGGAAGAAGAAAATGAGGAAAATCTTGTCATATGGTAGGTTGAAACTCTTGTAATATGGTAGGTCATTTCATGAAAGTACTTAAAAATAAGAGGACACCTAATTACATGATAGGATTAGTATTAGAAGGTCTAATGGAGGCGAGAGAGTAAGTAGGTATTAGAAAAATCTGGTGTGAACATCACACGACTTTCTATTACATTTGCGGAATACGTATTTGAAATTTTTTTGAGCTATAGCTCAAGAGTTACAATATACGTAATACGTATGTATACAGAAAGTAACTTTATAGGTAATCCTTTAGGGAAAATCCCGAAAATTTCTAGTTCAACAAATTTCCCATTTGGCACCCCTGAATGGACAGGGCTAAAACAGAAATGCAACCGCAAACAGGTCTCGGGTGACATGAAAAGGCCACTCTTTGCTTTACCTTATTCTACCTACCTGACCTCAAATGACCCAATGTGACAAACAATAATAATGGTGATCAAATTTATACTGCTTTATTTTGCTCTAAAATAGGTAGCTCGGAAAAGTCCCTTTTAGCAAGGGAAAAGTGGTGTCATTAAAAGTACAAAAATAGGTGTCAAAATAGCGATGTACCTACTGATAGGTACAAACTACACTGATAAAATTGGTGAAGGATAGGTACACTTATGTACGTACCTACATATATTTATGTATTGATGAGCTAAAAAAAAAAAAAACTTGGATAGGTGTGAACAAAGGCACAATTTTCTGTTAATTTAAACACTTCCGAGTCCATTTTTCTTTTCTGATGGAACATCGTAATTAGGCCTAATCAAATGTCTTCCTATACAACCAAAGTAAAAGTTAGTAACTAGTGCACTTTTAGTAACTAACGCACAGGTAGCACTTTTATAAAGTAACAAAAGTAGTGCCTAGCTACGATCAGAACACACATGATCTATTGCTCGTACCTCAAACAAAGGTACGAATGTATGTAAAAAAAAAAAAAGTTCAGCCCATTTCTTTGTGAACAAGAATCCAATTTTTTTACCAATTGAAAATAATAATAATAATAAAAATTCAAAATAAATTTATGTATTTGACCATAATAATAGTAGTAAGTCTAGCTTTTTCCTATTTCCTTTCTGAGTTATCCAAGAATTGAAACTTGAAACTCATATTAAATGCTTACCAAGTTTGAGAAAAAATCAAGGTGCTTACCTTCACAGACATGATGAATGTTAGAAATGAAAGTCTTGATAGAGTGAGAGAGAGAATAACGTGAAACACCTTGGAAAGGATCTTACACACCCTATGGGAGAGGGAGAGAGAGAGAGCGAGAAAGTTTGAGAAAAAATCAAGGTGCTTACCTTCACAGACATGATGAATGTTAGAAATGAAAGTCTTGATAGAGTGAGAGAGAGAATAACATGAAACACCTTGGAAAGGATCTTACACACCCTATGGGAGGGAGAGAGAAAGAGATAAATAGATAGGAGAGGAAGGGAAGGAGGAGGAGAGAGTGAGATGGTAAACATGCGTGGAAATATCGATTGTTCGCACCCTCTCTCTTCCTCATGCACTTTCTCTCTTTGTCTTTCTCGTACACATTCCCTCCTCCTCTCTCTCTCCATGTACACATTCCTTTCTTGAAGAAAGGAATGTGTGGAAATATCGATTGTTCGCACCCTCTCTCTTCCTCATGCACTTTCTCTCTTTGTCTTTCTCGTACACATTCCCTCCTCCTCTCTCTCTCTCTATGTACACATTCCTTTCTTCTGTCGATCTCTCTCTCCCTCCTGTTTTCCTTCTCTTTCTATACGTTATACTATCCTTCTTATCTCCCTTTACTATCCTCTTTTTTTCTATCCCCCTTTCTCCGCCAGTTTTTCCATCTCTTCCTCTCTTTTTCTAACGCGAAAATGTTTTAAAATGCTCGGAGTTTTTTTCTATCCCCCTTTCTCCGCCACTTTTTCCATCTCTTTCTCTTTTCTTCTAACCCGAAAATGTTGTTTTCAAATGCTCGGAGTTGACTATTAGGTCATTTTCCCTCATGATGCGTCCCAATGCAAAATTCATTTCCGGAGGTAAAATAGTCGGCCAACCGGATCTCCGAGTGCCGACTGTCTTGGGCACAGAATGCTACCTTACAATACTTCAATGGAATGCTGGAGGATTTACAGCACCAAAAAGGACATCGAAAACAGATTTGTGAATGTGATTTTTGACCGCTTCGTTTTATTTATGTTAGGTTGAATTATTTTTTACATGAGAATCCTCAGTTGACTATTAGGTCATTTTCCCTCATGATGCGTCCCAATGCAAAATTCATTTCCGCAGGTAAAATAGTTGGCCAATCGGATCTCCAGGTGCCGACTGCCTTGGGCACAGAATGCTACCTTACAATACTTCAATGGAATGCTGGAGGATTTACAGCACCAAAAAAGACAGAACTCTAACCCGAAAATAATATAACAATTTCGTAGGTAAACCGTACACTAAGATAGTAACAAAATAGTGCATATTTAAACTTATCGTTCTTGTCAAACGGGACTGAACAGTCCCTTTACCCCAGCAGTAGGCTACTTTTTTGTGGTCAGATTCTCAAACCAAACGATGTTGAGGATAAAAATCCATATCTTAGCTGGGATTGAACCCACGTCCTACCGTTTAACAGGAGGCTGTCTGAGCCACTACACCATCGATAGCAGGATTCTATAGCGGTAAAAAGATGAATTCGACAGTTCGGTCCTTATACGAGACCGATTAAAATAAAGTGAGAAAATTATAGGTTATAGGACAAGAGATGAGAGTTCAAATGAAAGTAAATAGCTTGATAAGGAGAACCAAAATATATCAAAGAAGTTCCGGGTCAGAAAAGAACTTCAATCTTTGAAGTTCTGCAAAATATATCTGCCTTTTTGGTTCTCCTTATCAAGTTGACCCACAGAACTTATATATAATGACTGCTGAAACCCTCCAAGAGAAAGTAAATAGCATTATTTTTGTTCCATTTTTTATTAAACCGTTACAAAATCCTAAGGCACATCTTTTAAAATATCTCTAAAATATAAATCTCAATTTATCGAACAAAAAAAGTACAGCACAGTTCAAAGTACTTAAAAGTGCACAAAGACATTTTCAAGTGCATAAATACACAACTTTAAAGTACTCAAAAGTATGTAAACACTTTAAAGTACATAAATACACTTTCGTAAAGAACACAACACACTGGAAATAAATCTAGAGGTTGTATCTAACATCTATGAAAAGTTTTACACCTAAATTTAAAATTAATGAGATTATTAAGTACAAAAGATTAAAAAACGAGTGAGGTAGAAAAAATAAATAAATAAATAATAAACAGTCAGAAAATTTAAAAAGCCACCATTAATCCAGTTTCACCTATGTCTTGATCAGAGCTTTCACTAATGAGATATAGAGAAAAATTGATGAGAATAGATCCCCCTAAATTGATTTACCTACAGATAATCAGGGTTGCAATCCAGAGTTCCGGGTTCAATTCTCTAAAAAAATATTTCCTCTGTAGCAAAGGACAGGACAGACAATATAAACATCACGAGAAAACATAGAATACCAGGTTACATAAGAAAAACATATAAAATAATGTATTAAAAAACTCAGTTTCTAAAACTATATATAAAAAAAAGTCAACATCAAATTCTAAATGCTTGATTTCACAGTCATTTTATTTTAATTAGAAAGAGGATCTTGCATTTCATTGGTTGAATCATTGTTTGCAGCACTGGAGGACCAGTCATATACAAGATCTTGATTTAATAAACAATTCAAAAAATAACTGTGAAATAAAAGCCTTATATTGTTTCCAAACAAGAACATAAAAATAGCTTTTTTAAAAAACTCCATTATAATCGGTGGGAAAGGCACTTGCTTTGAGTCTATAAGAAAACACTCAAGTTGAGTAAGAAACTGGTGAAGTGAGTAATTTCAACATAATAAGGCACAATAGATAAAATAAACTTAAAACACATAAAACTCCTAAACTACATTTCATTGAAAACGTCACAACAAACATTGAAAGCTCTAGAAAAACGTCCAGTAGGTATCCATCATAAAAAAAAGGTACTGAAATACTGATGATAAACTGACACAGCTCGATTGAATTCTTAAAATATGTACCCAATACGATTTCCATATCTCAGTTGGGGTTCGAACTCACACTCTCCTGCTTACCAGGAATCGGCACTTGCTTTGAGTCTATAAGAAAACACTCAAGTTGAGTAAGAAACTGGTGAAGTGAGTAATTTCAACATAATAAGGCACAATAGAAAAAATAAACTTAAAACACATAAAACTCCTAAACTACATTTCATTGAAAACGTCACAACAAAAATTGAAAGCTCTAGAAAAACGTCCAGTAGGTATCCATCATAAAAAAAGGTACTGAAATACTGTTGATAAGATGACAACAAAAAATAGACTCTCGAGAGTCTTGAGCCATTCTCTACCACCTAACCCTTAACACCTCGATTATAGTTGGATTCTTAAACAAAATAATAGGACCCAATTTTCATTTCTCAGTTGGGGTTCGAACTCACACTCTCCTGCTTACCAGGAATTAAGCGCAGAAGACAACATTGCTTCCCCTTCTCCTAATCTGTGTTATTGTGTAAGGGAAAGGGGAACATTACAAGGTTTCCTCCCTTATCTTCAATACACCACCTTGTTTCGTCTCATTACTTTGCCTGATACTGACAGAAGACAGATGAATAAGAAGGGGAAGAGAAAAAAGAAGCAAAGAAAACGGAGGGAAAGGAGAAGAAGAGTACGAAATCGAAGAAAAAAAAGGAGAAGAAGAAGAATGAGGAGGAGGAAGAAAAAAGGTTTTAAAATGGAAGGAGGAGGAGGAGGAGGAGGAGGAGAAAAAGAAGACAAAGAGAAACACGTGTCAGGGGCACATCGTTTTATGTTGAAATTTGCGACTTTAGTTTCAAAAGTTCAAGGCTACAATTTACAATAAGGATGACGCGAATTTTGTCTCTCTCCTTTAGGAAGAAGAAAATGAGGAAAATCTTGTCATATGGTAGGTTGAAACTCTTGTAATATGGTAGGTCATTTCATGAAAGTACTTAAAAATAAGAGGACACCTAATTACATGATAGGATTAGTATTAGAAGGTCTAATGGAGGCGAGAGAGTAAGTAGGTATTAGAAAAATCTGGTGTGAACATCACACGACTTTCTATTACATTTGCGGAATACGTATTTGAAATTTTTTTGAGCTATAGCTCAAGAGTTACAATATACGTAATACGTATGTATACAGAAAGTAACTTTATAGGTAATCCTTTAGGGAAAATCCCGAAAATTTCTAGTTCAACAAATTTCCCATTTGGCACCCCTGAATGGACAGGGCTAAAACAGAAATGCAACCGCAAACAGGTCTCGGGTGACATGAAAAGGCCACTCTTTGCTTTACCTTATTCTACCTACCTGACCTCAAATGACCCAATGTGACAAACAATAATAATGGTGATCAAATTTATACTGCTTTATTTTGCTCTAAAATAGGTAGCTCGGAAAAGTCCCTTTTAGCAAGGGAAAAGTGGTGTCATTAAAAGTACAAAAATAGGTGTCAAAATAGCGATGTACCTACTGATAGGTACAAACTACACTGATAAAATTGGTGAAGGATAGGTACACTTATGTACGTACCTACATATATTTATGTATTGATGAGCTAAAAAAAAAAAAAACTTGGATAGGTGTGAACAAAGGCACAATTTTCTGTTAATTTAAACACTTCCGAGT
This sequence comes from Diaphorina citri, assembly GCF_000475195.1. Lineage (NCBI taxonomy): Eukaryota > Metazoa > Arthropoda > Insecta > Hemiptera > Psyllidae > Diaphorina > Diaphorina citri. The sequence continues at coordinate 97,304 of NW_007378533.1, read as the reverse complement.
CCATTTTTCTTTTCTGATGGAACATCGTAATTAGGCCTAATCAAATGTCTTCCTATACAACCAAAGTAAAAGTTAGTAACTAGTGCACTTTTAGTAACTAACGCTCTGAAATATGAGAGACTTGTTGCAAGACTCTGCCCTCATTAGTCGCACCAGAATTTGACGCATCTGAAAACAATGAGAATATTGTTTGAATTACTTCTTACATCTGTCCTTCTAGACTTTATACCTGTCTCGGTGGCGTAGTGGTCAAGACGCTCACCAGGTAGGTAAACACTGTTTGTGAATTTGACCATACACATCTGTGGAGTAAAATGAAAAACATTAGACATAGGTATTTGAAGGGAAACCCTCTCGGCTGCTAAGGTCATATTGGGCTTTATGTGAGATCACTTTTATCCCTGGAACTTCAACCACCTCTTCAATATACATTGTAAATAGGCCATGAATAATGTAACCTTAATACAGCCGCTTGTGCAACTGACTCACTCACTCATACTAATTCTAACCCACTTAAGTGTATTGGAGGATAACATTGCGTGATTGACTATTTATTACTAGTTTATGAAAGAATTTCATTAAACTTAATAGGTTTTGAAATATTTTCCTCCAATAAAATCACAATTGGGTCTATCAAGGGTGCCGGGAGGCGCGCGAACGTTAAGAGTTTGAAGCGATATCAACTTATCAACACGAAATCAATCCCATCTAAACACGAAAGTCAAACAAACAGAGTTATAGAGCATTTTCATAGTATTCACGAGCCTAGTTTCATTTCAAAATCGTAAGCATTACCTATAAAAACTGACGACATAAAATGTCCACTTACCGGAAAGTTCTCTTAGGTTTGACAGGAGGATGTGGTCTTCCTTCCAACATTTGTACAGTCTTACATTCCATACGTACATAACTATTGATCATGTTCTTCAGATATCGTTTCTGAAATATGAGAGACTTGTTGCAAGACTCTGCCCTCATTAGTCGCACCAGAATTTGACGCATCTGAAAACAATGAGAATATTGTTTCAATTACTTCTTACATCTTCTTACACCTTCTAGACTTTATACCTGTCTCGGTGGCGTAGTGGTCAAGACGCTCACCAGGTAAACACTGTTTGAGAATTTGACCACGTGTGATTTTATTGGAGGAAAATATTTCAAAACCTATTAAGTTTAATGAAATTCTTTCATAAACTAGTAATAAATAGTCAATCACGCAGTGTTATCTTTGAATTATTAATTAATTTATTTAATTTTGACATCCTTTGTAAATACTTTTTTACTTAAGTTTCAGTAGCTTTGTATCTTTTGTATTCAGTCTTTCAATATAATTCATTATTCAAAATCAAAGGTATATATTGAAGAGATGGTTGAAATTCCAGGGATAAAAGTGATCTCGCATAAAGCCCAATATGACCTTAGCAGCCGAGAGGGTTTCCTTTCAAATACCTATGTCTAATGTTTTTCATTTTACTCCACAGATGTGTCGTGTTCACCATCATATCAATATCTCGCATGAAATATCTCAGACGAAAACGATCTACCACAATGCTAAGAACTCTCAAGTGATGGAAATCTATGGAGCTGTTAGATTCACAGGAAAATCCTGTAACTAACGCACAGGTAGCACTTTTATAAAGTAACAAAAGTAGTGCCTAGCTACGATCAGAACACACATGATCTATTGCTCGTACCTCGTATCTCAAACAAAAGCTACAAATGTAGATATGTAAAATAGAAGTAAAAAAAAAGTGCAGCCCATTTCTTTGTGAACAAAACAAACCTTAAAGAATCCAATTTTTTAACCAATTAAACATAATAATAAAAATTCAAAATAAATTTATGTAATCTGTTCCTTGTTTTGTATTTCATCAAACATTTTCTTATCTCTCTTCCTCAGATCATCAAGTTCTTTTTCAAGTTCAACATAATTTTTTTCGCTCAATTTTATATTTTCCTTCAGTTTTCTGATCAGTTCTTCTTTCTTATCCAAGTCACTTGCTTTCGTTTTGTAAACTTCACAAGTCAAGTTTAACCGATCCAGTTGATTTTTCAGCAGAATTTCGTTTTGTTTCAGACTCTCCAGTTCATGTTCATATTTCGATATCTTATCTTCTGCAGTTTGAACCCTTTTCTTTAGTTGAGATTCTTTCAATTTCAAATTAACAATTTCTTGTTGGTTGCTTTGGTTTTCTCCTTCTAAATCACCTCGTTCTTTCTTGTATATCTCGTGCTTTTCAACATAAACTTTTAATTCCTTTCTCAAAGTTTCAACAAAGTCTTCCATACCACCGACATACTCAGTACCACTTGTCTTGTTCTCGTTCAATACTGCAAACTCTTCGATAAATTTACCAAACTTGCGTTCACACGAGTTTATCTGAGTCTGGAGTTGTGTGTTCTTGCTCTCATACTGATTGCATTGTCCTTGTATTTCTTTAATCTTCTCATTCAACTCATCAATTTCTTTCTTAAATCCATCCTTATCTTTGTTTGCATACTTATATTGTTTATTGACATCTTCAAGCTCTTGTTTCAATTGTTCAATTTCCTTTTCATACCGTTCTATGGTGGCTAACTTGTTTTCAATCTCCAGTTTATATTCACTGATGGAGTTCTCCTGCTCTGTCATATTATCACTGTGTCGTTTTGCTTCCTGTACTTTATCTTGCAAATCATTGAGTATTACTTTCAGAGAGTCCGCATCTGCTTTGATTTCCACAATGATTTGTTCTTTCTGTATCAACTGTTCTTTGAGTTGTTTGTTTTGTTCAAGCAGTTCCGTTAGGTCCGAGTCGTGTGGTTCCGTTCTATTTAGACTGAACTGTGCATGGTGTGTATCGTTGAAAGTGGTATCATTGAACAGTTCTCCTGCTCTGTCATATTATCACTGTGTCGTTTTGCTTCCTGTACTTTATCTTGCAAATCATTGAGTATTACTTTCAGAGAGTCAGCATCTGCTTTGATTTCCACAATGATTTGTTCTTTTTGTAGCAACTGTTCTTTGAGTTGTTTGTTTTGTTCAAGCAGTCCCGTTAGGTCCGAGTCGTGTGGTTCCGTTCTATTTAGACTGAACTGTGCATGGTGTGTATCGTTGAATGTGGTATCATTGAACCTGACGACAGGACTTGCTATTCTCCTAGGCTTGAGTTCAGTGTGTGACATATGTGATGCGTCTACTTGTTTTCAATCTCCAGTTTATATTCACTGATGGAGTTCTCCTGCTCTGTCATATTATCACTGTGTCGTTTTGCTTCCTGTACTTTGTCTTGCAAATCATTGAGTATTACTTTCAGAGAGTCCGCATCTGCTTTGATTTCCACAATGATTTGTTCTTTCTGTAGCAACTGTTCTTTGAGTTCTTTGTTTTGTTCAAGCAGTCCCGTTAGGTCCGAGTCGTGTGGTTCTGTTCTATTTAGACTGAACTGTGCATGGTGTGTATCGTTGAATGTGGTATCATTGAATCTGACGACAGGACTTGCTATTCTCCTAGGCTTGAGTTCAGTGTGCGACATATGTGATGCGTCCCTCAGTCTATAATCTGTCACATCCTTACTACTTAGCTCTTGTTCCAGAGACCACATCATTCTATCTTTCTGCTCAATCATTCTCTCCTTCTCTTTCATCTCATCGTCTTTAATAAGCAAAGCCTTGGTTAAACTTTTCACCTTCTCTTCCAATAGATCAATCTCTACATCATTCTATCTTTCTGCTCAATCATTCTCTCCTTCTCTTTCATCTCATCGTCTTTGATAAGCAAAGCCTTGGTTAAACTTTTCACTTTCTCTTCCAATAGATCAATCTCAGCATGTTTCTCCTCGTCTTGATCTGACTTCTTCGTAAACAGACTATGTCTTAGTTCCTCCAGTTGTACCTTGGCTTGTGAGAGTTCCCCTAGTGTCTTGTTATATCTTCCCTGTAGTGCATCACGTTCTAGTAATGCCTCATTCAGTTGTGTCCGTACACTAGTCAGTTGTAGTACGGTATCCTTCAGACATTTCACCGTAGCGTCTTCAGCACGGGAATGACGTACGAATTGTTCATAGAGTGACGTCATCTCCTCTAGAGGGAGACCAGGAAATTTTTTCCGTAATCCCCTGCCCTCCCTTCAAAAAAAAAAAAAAAAAAAAAACAATCTCTTTAAGCAATTTTAGCTCCCTCCCCTTTTTTCCCCAATTTTTTTTCCATCCAGGCGAAAATAAATGTGGAATAGATATGTAGGTAAGTGAGTACATAATGTCCACATATGTTCTTAAATGTATATGTAGGTAGGTACCTACTTTACATCTATAGGTTTTATTTGACAGGAATTTTACGTCACTGTATAGCAGCTAAGGTCTTTAGTGGCAGGGTTTTATATAATAATAGACTCTTGAGTGGAAGGCAACCACTAGGCGAGGTTAACGCCATAGGCGTTTTCTACCACCTAACCCTTAGAGCTCCATTATTTTGGCGTCACCCTCTTTTTGGCGTCAAGCTATCTGCCTCCTCACATTAACCTCACCTGAGTGGGTCCGGGAAAAGTCCGCAGAACAAGATTGCTCAGATAGTCACCCATCCGGATGCCAACCACGCGCAACGTTGCTTCAGCGATCCCACGAGGACTGTTTCATTCAACATGCTATCGCCCCTGGCTATCTATAAAGCTGCTCCATCAATATAACTTCCTTTTTTTTGACAGTCGACAAGGGAAGATGGGTTTACAAAAAAAAAAAAAAAAAAAAAAAAAAAAAAAAAAAAAAAAATGCTGTAAGCGCAGAAGACAACATTGCTTCCCCTTCTCCTAATCTGTGTTATTGTGTAAGGGAAAGGGGAACATTACAAGGTTTCCTCCCTTATTTTCAATACACCACCTTGTTTCGTCTCATTACTTTGACTGATGCTGACAGAAGACAGATGAATAAGAAGCGGAAGAAAAAGAAGAAGCAAAGAAAACGGAGGGAAAGGAGAGAAGAATACGAAATTGAAGGAAAAAGGAAGAAGAAGAAGGAGGAAGAAGAAGAAGAAGAAGAAGAAGCAAAGAAAACGGAGGGAAAGGAGAAGAAGAGTACGAAATCGAAAAAAAAAGGAGAAGAAGAAGAATGAGGAGGAGGAGGAAGAAAAAAGGTTTTAAAATGGAAGGAGGAGGAGAATGAGAAAAAGAAGACAAAGATAAACACGTGTCAGGGGCACATCGTTTTATGTTGAAATTTGCGACTTTAGTTTCAAAAGTTCAAGGCTACAATATTTACAATAAGGATGATGCGAAATTTGTCTCTTTCCTTTAGGAGGAAGAAAATGAGGAAAATCTTGTCATATGGTAGGTTGAAACTCTTGTAATATGGCAGGTCATTTCATGAAAGTACCTACTTAAAAATAAGAGGACACATAATTACATGATAGGATTAGAAAAACCTAGCTTATGTACCTACCTAGTGTGTATGTGTGTTTGTTTTTCGAGCTATAGCCCAAGAGTTACAATTTACGTAATACGTATGTATACAGAAAGTAACTTTATAGGTAATCCTTTAGGGAAAATCCCGAAAATTTCTAGTCCAATAAATTTCCCATTTGTCACCCCTCCCTGAATGGACAGGGCTAAAACAGAAATGCAACCGCAAACAGGTCTCGGGTGACATGAAAAGGCTTTACCTTATTCTAGCTACCTGACCTCAAATGACCCAATGTGACAAACAATAATAATAGTGGTCAAATTTTTACTGCTTTATTTTGCTCTCAAATAGCTCGGAAAAGTCCCTTTTAGCAAGGGAAAAGTGGTGTCATCAAAAGTACAAAAATAGGTGTCAAAATAGCAATGTACCTACTGATAGGTACAAACTACACTGATAAAATTGGTGAAGGTCTGGCGCAAAGTGAACATGCTGAGGAATAAGAAACACATGAGATATAATAGGAAAGTCACAACCAACTGATTACATTAGTACACAGGTACATACAATGCAAATCAATGTAACTGCATCTCAGAAAAACGGTAATTTTCAATGGAAAATATTTCAACGGGTTGCTTTTTGTTTTCCAATGTTCTCGTGTTGACCCAGTACCTAATTGCAAGTATTGTCTCTCTTCTCGCCCATCTGATGAAAGGTCATACTACTTATCGGGTGAGCTTGCTATGACATAAACCAAACGAATCTAAGTAATGTAACAGTTGTATTGTTACCAAGTGTTTTGTTTTCTCCAACTCTGCTGCCAGCGTTTTACTTTTCTCCAGTAGCTTCTCTCTCAGAGTTACCACTCTTTCTCTCTCAATCTCCAGTTTTATTTCTTTCTCTCGTAAATGTCTGGCGCAAAGTGAACATGCTGAGGAATAAGAAACACATGAGATATAATAGGAAAGTCACAACCAACTGATTACATTAGTACACAGTACATACAGTGCAAATCAATGTAACTGCATCTCAGAAAAACGATAATTTTCAATGGAAAATATTTCAACGGGTTGCTTTTTGTTTTCCAATGTTCTCGTGTTGACCCAGCACCTAATTGCAAGTATTGTCTCTCCTCTCGCCCATCTGATGAAAGGTCATACTACTTATCAGGTGGGCTTGCTATGACATAAACCAAACGAATTTAAGTAATGTAACAGTTGTATTGTTGGCTTCTAACCTTAGAACTTTCTTGGTTTCCTTCATCAAAGTTTCGTTCAATGATTGAATTCTCTCTTCAAGTTGGTTTCGATTTGATATAGCATCCTCTTGCTGACACTTCTGTTCGGTGAATAACTTCTCCAGTTGACATATCTTCATTGCTTGTGAATTCAATGTGTTGATTTGTTCTTCAAAAACATGTTGCACATCTCTCTTGGACATGGCCTCGTTAGTTTCAGCAATTTGCTCCTTGGTTTTCATCAGTTCGCTTTCAAGTGTGATGATTTCCTCTTTAGCGGATTTCAAATTGTCGGTTTCCTGCTTCAATTTTGTCTGTGTTTCTTCCAAGAGAGCGTTTTGTTTACTGAATTGACTTTGTAATTCTTGTAAACTTCGGGTAGTTTTGTCTAAATTGTTTGCATATGTTTCCAATGAAGATTCAAGCTGTTTGATTTTATTGAGCAAGTCGCCTTTTTCTTGAACAATACTTTTAATTGCCGTGTGTGTGTGTGTGGTGGATGGGTGTTGTGTGTGTGTGGTGGATCGGTGTTGTGTGTGTGATGGGTGTGTGTGGTGAGTGTGATGTGTGTGTGATGGGTGGGTGTGTGTGGTGCATGTGTGTGGTGGTCCCGTACAAAGGACGGGTCAACCACTAGTTATTATTATTTTTACAGGTAGCTATATCTAATCTAGACTTTTCTTCTGTCTTTTAAGTAGGTATAGCATCTATTTATGAATGACCTTCTTTTCTTGTATTTTTTTTCTTTTACCTTAGGTCAAGACGCTCACCAGGTAAACACTGTTTGAGAATTTGACCACAATAATAGTAGTAAGTCTACTGCTGGGGGATAGGGACTCTTTAGTCCTATTCGAGCAATATAAATCTTCTTCCTAGCTTTTTCCTGTTTCCTTTCTGAGTTATCCAATAATTGAAACTCATATTAAATGCTTACTTGTTTGCTATGATCCACTTCACTGTGTCTACTGCTGACAAGCATGTCTTTCTCCTGATGTAATACAGTTACTTTCTCTTCCAAGTGTTTTGTTTTCTCCAACTCTGCTGCCAGCGTTTTACTTTTCTCCAGTAGCTTCTCTCTCAGAGTTACCACTCTTTCTCTCTCGATCTCCAGTTTTATTTCTTTCTCTCGTAAAGTTTCCCGCAGACTCCTCATGAGCTCAGAATGCTCAGCTATATCAGTCTTGCGTATTTCCAGTTCTGCTTCTAACCTTAGAGCTTTCTTGGTTTCCTTCATCAAAGTTTCGTTCAATGATTGAATTCTCTCTTCAAGTTGGTTTCGATTTGATACAGCATCCTCTTGCTGACACTTCTGTTCGCTGAATAACTTCTCCAGTTGACATATCTTCATTGCTTGTGAATTCAATGTGTTGATTTGTTCTTCAATAACATGTTGCACATCTCTCTTGGACATGGCCACGTTAGTTTCAGCAAGTGTATTGTTACTGCAAAATAAAAACGGCCATGAAACACGTTTTTGTTTCTTTCAAGTTTAAATAAAAAGAACTGCAAGCTAATCAAAACTTTCCTATATTTTATAGAATAGCATAGGATAGACTATCTATTAATGATCTTTTTTTCTCATATTTCTTCTCTTACCTTGAGTTGTTGGAAGGACGAGCAGTCATCTATACCAGAGGTGTCATCTAGCAATTCATTGAGCAAGGTTTTGTTCAGCTGAGTCTCGCAGTTATTCACATAAATGCTTACCTGTTTGCTATGATCCACTTCACTGTGTCTACTGCTGACAAGCATGTCTTTCTCCTGATGTAATACAGTTACTTTCTCTTCTAAATGTTTTGTTTTCTCCAACTCTGCTGCCAGCGTTTTACTTTTCTCCAATAGCTTCTCTCTCAGAGTTACCACTCTTTCTCTCTCAATCTCCAGTTTTATTTCTTTCTCTCGTAAAGTTTCCCGCAGACTCCTCATGAGCTCAGATTATTCACATAGCTCGTCAGATCCGTCACTACCTGACGGAGATTACGAGTCATTTCACGGAGATTATCCCGGTCTCGCATGATCTCCATGAGTTCACCTTCGTTTTCAATCTGGAAGGAAGAAAATAAAGTATTTAGTACGGAAGATATTCACATAGCTCGTCAGATCCGTCACTACCTGACGGAGATTACGAGTCATTTCACGGAGATTATCCCGGTCTCGCATGATCTCCATAAGTTCACCTTCGTTTTCAATCTGGAAGGAGGAAAATGAAGTATTTAGTACGGAAGGCATTTGAACATGGAAGAGCAAACTGATGAAAGCATGACAAATTTAAACAAGTTAAGAACAAATTCTGATTTATAGAGGTAATACCTAAGTTTGAATTTAAGAATCGCGATTCACGATTCTTTTGAAATATTCGACTCTTTGAATCGACTCAGAGAATATTTACCCATCCCTAGAATATTCCTGTTTAATCTCCAGTAATCATACCGATGGAGCATGATTTCACAAGTAGCTAGTTGCCAAATTGAAGATAAAAAATGGAACAATAAAGACCATAGTCAGTGGCATTAACTTTCTTTCAACCAAACCATGTTTAATTTTGGAGAAAAAGGTCAAATTTAGGTTGCTATTATGAACCCAGAAATTGAAAATCACATTTTTCTAAAATACCAGGAACAAAAACTCAAGTAAGAGATGTATCGTCAATGTCTTGCATGTTTTTTTATATTTTTATTTATTTTAATTTCATGACATGACAAGGTTGGAATAACAATGCTTATCAAAAGAAATACAATTGCATGGAAAGTGGTAGCTTAGAAAGTATTTTAATTAAAACCACACTACAGTTTATGGTGCCTTGTGGTGGAGACAAAAGATTAGCTATCTATGTTGACTTCCATTTCACTCATAATTCTAAGGCCATCAGGTGAAATCGCCAAATCCGCGAACATAATCGCCAAATCCGCGAACATAATCGCCAAATCCGCGAACATAATCGCGAAATCACATAGGTACGATATGTACATATGTAGGTACGATAGGTGATAGGTAACATACCTATTATTAAAAACAGATACAAAATACAGTCGAACCTGGATAAACGAGAATTCAAGGGACCAGCTCATTTTTTCGTTTAAGGCTGTTTAATACAACATTTTCTCGTTTATAAAGGTTTAGGAAAGTGGAAGAGCAAACTGATGAAAGCATGACACATTTAAACAAGTTAAGAACAAATTCTGATTTATAGAGGTAGGTACCTAATTTTAAAGTTAAAAAACGCGTCCCGAATTTTTTCTGGGACAAAAACGGAAATTCGGGACAAAACGCCCCAAAATGAAAAACTGAACGGGACGCCGGGACACCCCCTGAAATTCGGGACTGTCCCGGCCAATTCGGGACGTTTGGCAAGCCTAGTTATAAGTTGATAACTGAATTATAAATCTTCTGTGAAAAAGAACGATCAAACTCAAAATTTAATGACCACTTCTTTTTTTTTGACATGTTGACCAAATTTCTGTTGCACATTTTTGTGCAGTTGATGCCCGAATTTAACAACCAAGCTCTAAATTCACCGCACAGTTCTTCCGATTGCAAGGTTTTTGTATGCTAGGCTGAAACAAGAGGAAAGAGTAAATGAGTTATAGGGTGTAATTGAGTAAAAGGGAGAGATAGAATAAGAGTGAGTGACCTTAAGTCACTCACTCACAGGTCACTCACTATCCATTCAGGATAAAATTCTGTGTACTAAAACTGCAGACTTTTCACTGGACTTGGTATTGCAAAATCACCCTCTACACAGGCATGATTCACCGCGAAATAAAAGCAAGGATTAATATTTGAGGGAAGGGGTATTTAGTGAAGTGTAGGTGTGTGATTGTAGTATCCCAGGTGCAAGATTTTCACTGGATAAATCTGTCGAAAGTCCAAAACATGCAATGTCCCGATGAAATTTATATGTCCTCTTTGAACTTGTCATGTCGGATCTACCGCGGATTTGATGGATATCTTCTCCTTTTCCCGCTTCTTCTCTTCTCTTCTCCATCTCCTCTTACTCTTTGTTCTTCTCTTCTATACCTTTCTTCTTCTCCTTTTTCTATGCTTTTTCGTTCTTGTATTTTCCTCCTTATTCTTTTTTTTCCCTCTTTCTCCTACTTCTGCTCTTCCTCTGTCTTTTTCTTCACCTCCTTCATCTTCTTCTTCTCCTCCTCCTCCTCTTTCTCATAGTCTTCTTCTTTTTGCGAAATTTACTAAAAAAAGGTTAAAATAACTTCCTGAATATAATAACTTATCTCTTCTCTTCTCCATCTCCTCTTACTCTTTGTTCTTCTCTTCTTCTTGTATTTTCCTCCTTATTCTTTTTTTTCCTCTTTCTCCTACTTCTGCTCTTCCTCTGTCTTTTTCTTCACCTCCTTCATCTTCTTCTCCTCCTCCTCTTTCTCATAGTCTTCTTCTTTTTTCGAAATTCAGTCTTGAACAATACTTTTAATTTCATTTTCCAGTTCCTGTATGATTTTCTTGGAACTCTCCTTCGTTGTTTCTAGTTTTTGTCGTAATTTCTCCAAGAGGTCTGCGTCTTGTAGTTGTTCATTTTCAAACCTTGCTCTTTCAGTAAGGAGTAGCTCTCTCAGTTTTCTTTTATCTTCCGTTAACGTTTGAATGATATGCTCTTGTTCCTCAGATGCAAAGTCTTTCTGTTTACTCAGTAACTTTTCGTCTAGTTTGGCGGATAGTTGAAGTTCTTTTCTCAATTTCTCAGCAAGTTCACTGAACATTTCATCTTTGAGACTTTTAATATCGAAACTTGCTGCTGCTGATTGATCTGCACTGAAGCTAGCAGCTAGCTGACTACTCAACCTGCTTGTTTGATCACGCAGTTCAAATTCTTTACATTGTTCACACTCTTGTTTCACATTACTTTCCGTTGTCTTCTGATTCTCTTTCAATGTTTCTATCATCTGTTCCTTGTTTTGTATTTCATCAAACATTTTCTTATCTCTCTTCCTCAGATCATCAAGTTCTTTTTCAAGTTCAACATAATTTTGTTCGCTCAATTTTATATTTTCCTTCAGTTTTCTGATGAGTTCTTCTTTCTTATCCAAGTCACTTGCTTTCGTTTTGTAAACTTCACAAGTCAAGTTTAACCGATCCAGTTGATTTTTCAGCAGAATTTCGTTTTGTTTCAGACTCTCCAGTTCATGTTCATATTTCGATATCTTATCTTCTGCAGTTTGAACCCTTTTCTTCAGTTGAGATTCTTTCAATTTCAAATTAACAATTTCTTGTTGGTTGCTTTGGTTTTCTCCTTCTAAATCACCTCGTTCTCTCTTGTATACCTCGTGCTTTTCAACATAAACTTTTAATTCCTTTCTTAAAGTTTCAACAAAGTCTTCCATACCACCGACATACTCAGTACCACTTGTCTTGTTCTCGTTCAATACTGCAAACTCTTCGATAAGTTTACCAAACTTGCGTTCACACGAGTTTATCTGAGTCTGGAGTTGTGTGTTCTTGCTCTCATACTGATTGCATTGTCCTTGTATTTCTTTAATCTTCTCATTCAACTCATCAATTTCTTTCTTAAATCCATCCTTATCTTTGTTTGCATACTTATATTGTTTATTGACATCTTCAAGCTCTTGTTTCAATTGTTCAATTTCCTTTTCATACCGTTCTATGGTGGCTAACTTGTTTTCAATCTCCAGTTTATATTCACTGATGGAGTTCTCCTGCTCTGTCATATTATCACTGTGTCGTTTTGCTTCCTGTACTTTATCTTGCAAATCATTGAGTATTACTTTCAGAGAGTCAGCATCTGCTTTGATTTCCACAATGATTTGTTCTTTTTGTAGCAACTGTTCTTTGAGTTGTTTGTTTTGTTCAAGCAGTCCCGTTAGGTCCGAGTCGTGTGGTTCCGTTCTATTTAGACTGAACTGTGCATGGTGTGTATCGTTGAATGTGGTATCATTGAACCTGACGACAGGACTTGCTATTCTCCTAGGCTTGAGTTCAGTGTGTGACATATGTGATGCGTCTCTCAGTCTATAATCTGTCACATCCTTACTACTTAGCTCTTGTTCCAGAGACCACATCATTCTATCTTTCTGCTCAATCATTCTCTCCTTCTCTTTCATCTCATCGTCTTTGATAAGCAAAGCCTTGGTTAAACTTTTCACCTTCTCTTCCAATAGATCAATCTCTGCATGTTTCTCCTCGTCTTGATCTGACTTCTTCGTAAACAGACTATGTCTTAGTTCCTCCAGTTGTACCTTGGCTTGTGAGAGTTCCCCTAGTGTCTTGTTATATCTTCCCTGTAGTGCATCACGTTCTAGTAATGCCTCATTCAGTTGTGTCCGTACACTAGTCAGTTGTAGTACGGTATCCTTCAGACATTTCACCGTAGCGTCTTCAGCACGGGAATGACGTACGAATTGTTCATAGAGTGACGTCATCTCCTCTAGAGGGAGACCAGGGGAGTCTACTCTCCCCGAGTCAGGTGTGTTCACCATCTCATCTCGCGCCGAGATATCCTCAGAGGGAGAACTCAAGTTAGCGTCAAATACATAGAGCGTCTCCAACTCTTTTGTGCGACGTCTTAGGGATCTCTCTAGCCAGAGGATTTGTGTTTTGATCTGATGGAGACCTGCAGGATCTGTGCTAGGTTCATCCTCAGAGGGAGAACTCAAGTTAGCGTCAAATACATAGAGCGTCTCCAACTCTTTTGTGCGACGTCTTAGGGATCTCTCTAGCCATAAGATTTGTGTTTTGATCTGATGGAGACCTGCAGGATCATCCTCAGAGGGAGAACTCAAGTTAGCGTCAAATACATAGAGCGTCTCCAACTCTTTTGTGCGACGTCTTAGGGATCTCTCTAGCCATAGGATTTGTGTTTTGATCTGATGGAGACCTGCAGGATCTGTGCTAGGTTCTTCCCCAGGCCCGGCTGTGTTTGCATTCTGACTGAGTGACTCAAACTCTCCCACTAGCACGGCATGTGCCTGGTATTGTTTCTCCATTAACTCTTGGAACTCGCTCAGTTTGGTCGCCAGTCCGGCCTCGTTTTGTCGCGATGTCGCTAATTCTTTCTCCAGAGTGGCTACAATGTCGCGGAGTTCCCAGATTTTGGTTTTGGCCTCGGTGAGATTTTCGTCACTCGTTGTCTTCTCCTCGATCATAACCTGTGAAAACAAATTCAATACACTTCAATTAATACCAATAGTTCGAAAAAATTCTTTCTTCTTAACTTTCTTTTTAACGTTGAAATGTTTTTGCATTACTTCAGGACACATTTCTCCCCCCCCCCTTGATCGTCTCATTATGCCTGTTTATTCAAGGAGATAAAAATGAAATTCAGTCATAAAATGTTCACTCTGGTTAGGATTCGAACTCAGCACCTTCCGGATGAGAGTCAGAGTCAGTGGTGCTCTTAACCACTCAGACACAGAGGTGGGCTTCACCTTTCTTTCTTTAATTTTCTAGGACTACAAAGTACTTCCTCACCCTAGCATCACTTACCTTGATTTGTTTCTGAGCCTCCTCCAGTTGCTGCTCGAGTAGTTTAGCCTCGTTATCAAACGAGACCGCGTGTTTCTGTTCTCTCAGCGCGACTTTAGAGAACTTTAAGTAGATATTTTTATCCAGTACCAGAAAAAGGAAGGACATTCACATAAAAAGAAAATTCAAACAGAATACAGAACTGATTAAACTGAACAAAGACAAAAAACTCAAAAAAGTACAAAAACCAAAAACACAAACAAATTTAAATTTTACCGGTTTGTCCGATTGTTCCTCTATGAACTGACGTGAGCTACGTAACTGAGCGTCAGCTGCTTCGATCTGAGGAAATTCAACATAATAAGTAGGTAATAGATTTTTGCTCAAGATTTTTTGTTTCTATTCACTCTTGAGTGGAAGGGAACCACTGGGCGAAGTTAATACCGGAGGTGTTCTCTATCAACTTAGAGCTCTCTTACTTTGGGGGTCAAATACTTAAATAAACGAGGATAAAACTCCATTCCTCGGCTGCGATCGAAGGCGCCTTCCTGTGAACCCAGCGAGCGTCTTGATCACTATGTCACCGAGGCAGAACATACCTACCTAAGAGATTTGTGAACTACATACTAAATTTCAAGTCTCTAGCTTATACCGTTCCCGAGATATTGTTAAATTACCCGGAAAACCGTGTACGGAAGACATTTGAACAGTGTCTGGGAAAGATCTTGTCAATTCCTGCCCATGGTGATTCAGGTACTTGAAATCCATGTTTCATGAATAAATTAATTAATAATAATAATAATAATAATAAAGATTATTGTACCAAATTTTTTGCCTGCAGTAGGTAAAATAGTTGGACTTATATACTTTCTATTCTGGAAAAGGCAAATGTTCTTTTTTTTTTTCTCATTTGAATGATTTTCCATTACTTTACTTTACTTACCTTACTGAAACTCGAGTTGACTTTTTCATCGGCCAACTTGTTCTCATAGAATTTCTCGATCTGTCTCAATGTTTCCTCATGCTTTCTATTCATATCTTCAAGCTCCTAAAAACAGAGGAAATTTTGTTAATAATTAGGGATAGATTTACAGATCCAGATACAAGCACAAGACAAATTCAATTTTTGGATGAGTGTTCGGCCAACTTGTTCTCATAGAATTTCTCGATCTGTCTCAATGTTTCCTCATGCTTTCTATTCATATCTTCAAGCTCCTAAAAACAGACGAAATTTTGTTAATAATTAGGGATAGATTTACAGATCCAGATACAAGCACAAGGCAAATTCAATTTTTTGGATGAGTGTACAAACAAACATAAAACAAAACTTTGAGATTAAATCAAATTACTTACATGAGAAAATTACAAAACAGGTCCCTAACTAAATGAAGAAAGTTCAACAGGCACAGAAGAAAATCTTTCCAAAGCCTTTTGAAAAATTACTCAGCTTTAAATAAAATGAGTACCTACCTAGTTTTTAGACATGATTTAACATACTGAACAAACATAAAACAAAACTTTGAGATTAAATCAAATTACTTACATGAGAAAATTACAAAACAGGTCCCTACCTAAATGAAGAAAGTTCAACAGGCACAGAAGAAAATCTTTCCAAAGCCTTTGGAAAAATTACTTAGCTATAAATAAAATGAGTACCTACCTAGTTTTTAATGATTCAACATACTGAGGTGGTGTCTACCAGATGTTTTACAAAGGAAAATCTCACCTTGATATATTTGTTCTCCAAATTAATGGTCAACTTTTGCACATATTCCGACAATTTCTCTTCGAATTGCTCTGGGGTATATTTGAGATCATCCCGAGTGTGGGTTAGATTATGACTGTCACCATTCCAGCTTTCATTGTACTCCATTAGACTGCCATTCCTATGTTGCATAGGTAGTGAACTAGTAGTCAGGTCAGAGTTAATGATGTGCTCATATCTGTTAGGAGAAACAGAATGATAAGTTAACAAACATATTTTAGGATTTTAAAGGGAAGAGATATGGTTAAAAATCAAAATTATGTATACCTACATTAATGAAAGCAAAAGGGAATGAGGAGGGAGGGGAGGAGGGAGGGAGAGTCTGTTTACTCAGTAACTTTTCGTCTAGTTTGGCGGATAGTTGAAGTTCTTTTCTCAATTTCTCAGCAAGTTCACTGAACATTTCATCCTTGAGACTTTTAATATCGAAACTCGCTGCTGCTGATTGATCTGCACTGAAGCTAGCAGCTAGCTGACTACTCAACCTGCTTGTTTGATCACGCAGTTCAAATTCTTTACATTGTTCACACTCTTGTTTCACATTACTTTCCATTCCTATGTTGCATAGGTAGTGAACTAGTAGTCAGGTCAGAGTTAATGATGTGCTCATATCTGTTAGGAGAAACAGAATGATAAGTTCACAAACATATTTTAGGATTTTAAAGGGAAGAGATATGGTTAAAAATCAAAATTATGTATACCTACCTACATTAATGAAAGCAAAAGGGAATGAGGAGGGAGGGAGAGAGAGGTAAAACTATGGTTAAAAAAATTATGTATACCTACCTACATTAATGAAAGCAAAAGGGAATGAGGAGGGAGGGAGAGAGAGGTAAAACAGAGAGAGAAAAAAATATTTAGGCACAAAATAAGGATATGGAAATGTCTTACATCCAGACATTATCTATCTTTCACTTCCTCTCACATTACCTTTTGTCAAAATGTTGACTCAGGAGTCTCAACTCTTCCTCGTGTTTCTCACTCAGTGGTTTTAATGCTGGCACCAGACGATCCTGCTCAATGGCTTTCATGACGAGTTCATGTACATATTGCAGCTCCTGTCTGCTTTGTTCTGACTGAAGACAGGAAGCAATCTCATGTGCTGAACTAATCAGGACTGAGTTCAAGTTTTGAATGTTTCCACCACCACCCATGATCTCTTCATGCCATAGCAACAGGACACCCTGTAAGTCATCAAATTTATTTGAAGGAGAAACTAAATAAATGCAGGCAGGTACTTAAGATAAACATAGTAATATACTGCCACCAGACATTACCTGATAAACCACATACCTATCAATCAAAAAAAAAAAAAAAAAAAACCCCAGAAATTAACTGAAAAACCACATACCTAAAAAAAAAAAAAAAAAAAAAAGTTGGTATCATCACTTTATAATCCTTACCTATAGCTACATAAGTACTCAAAAGGTACCCAATAGCAAAAGTGGGTAGGTATCCACAACAATCATAAAAAAAAAAATTCATGAATAGCCCCATTTATGCTGATACTTACCTTGACGGAGTCCAAGTACAATGCTGATGGTGAATTCTGTTCCTGAAAAAATAAGTGAACAATAGTTTATTAGAAGTAAAACACTTGAATCTATTCTTGGTAATTATTAATTATGCAGAAGTCACGTCCGTGGAAAAGAAAAGCTCCTTTTTGTATTTAACCTAACCCTATAATAACACTAATCACTGCTTCAATTGTGAAAACTCTTTCTTGCATTAAACCTAACCCTATAATGACACCAGTCACTGCTTGTTTGTGCCAGTTCCTTTGGTAGCAATATTCCACGGACGTGACTTCTGCACAAGTACCCTATTCTTAATTTCTTATCCAACAAAATAAAATTCAAGAAAATTGCTGAAACAATTTTCAATATTTGTGTTGTGGTTATGATTTTTACGTGGGTTTGAACTTCTTATCCAACAAAGTAAAATTCAAGAAAATTGCTGAAACAATTTTCAATATTTGTGTTGTGGTTATGATTTTTACGTGGGTTTGAACCAACAACCTGCAAATACCTAACTATTTATCATTTGGAACTCTTTTAACTAAATTCATGAGCTTAGCTGGTATCGTGAGAGTGGATTAACATACTACCTGTACCTACAAAATTTAATAGACTTACATTTTCTGTTGATGTCTCCACATTTCCATTCATTTTGTTCTGAAAAGTAGAAACACATCTGTGGAGTAAAATGAAAAACATTAGACATAGGTATTTGAAGGGAAACCCTCTCGGCTGCTAAGGTCATATTGGGCTTTATGCGTGATCACTTTTATCCCTGGAATTTCAACCATCTCTTCAATATACCTTTGATTTTGAATAATGAATTATATTGAAAGATAACACTGCGTGATTGACTATTTATATTTATTACTAGTTTATGAAAGAATTTCATTAAACTTAATAGGTTTTGAAATATTTTCCTCCAATAAAATCACACGTGGGTCTATCAAGGGTGCCGGGAGGCGTGCGAACGTTAAGAGTTTGAAGCGATATCAACTTATCAACACGAAATCAATCCCATCTAAACACGAAAGTCACGAAACAGAGTTTGAGTTATAGAGCATTTTCATAGTGAGGATAACATTGCGTGATTGACTATTTATTACTAGTTTATGAAAGAATTTCATTAAACTTAATAGGTTTTGAAATATTTTCCTCCAATAAAATCACAATTGGGTCTATCAAGGGTGCCGGGAGGCGCGCGAACGTTAAGAGTTTGAAGCGATATCAACTTATCAACACGAAATCAATCCTATCTAAACACGAAAGTCACGAAACAGAGTTATAGAGCATTTTCATAGTATTCACGAGCCTAGTTTCATTTCAAAATCGTAAGCATTACCTACAAAAACTGACGATATAGCAAAAATCTGGTCAGGTCTAAAATGTGATGAGCGAATTATGTATGTACCTTTGTGTTAAAAACATGGTCACCAAATTACATCAAAATTAGACTAACCATTTGGAAGTTAAGAACTAACCGTTTTAAAGGGCTTCTATGATACCCCAAAGGGCCAATCAGACACATCCTTTCTCACCTGATGTTGTAGACTTTGCATCTCCGGTGTAACAGCATCTTGTTTGAGCTGCTCTATTTCTCTCTCATATTTAGCCACCAACTCTTCCAGGCCGCTATGTTTACATTTGGCCTGGGTGAGACACAATAGTTCACTCGCTTCTCGCTTGAGGCGCTCCATACAGGTGTCTAGCTCAAGGCGTAGGTCGGAGTAGTTCAACTTATCTTCGTTTACAAGATGGGAAATGTCTGGCGCAAAGTGAACATGCTGAGGAATAAGAAACACATGAGATATAATTCTGTCTGTATGTCTGTGTGTGTGTATATGTCTGTCTGTTATGCTAAATAGAATAATTATATTTATCAAGCAGGGTCCGTCCCTCCGAGAATTTTTTCTGCGCTGAACATGCTCGAAAGCGGTTCCGTACAGGGCGTACAGTCTCCGAGCATTCAGAGTTCAACAAATTTATTTTATTTGAAAAGAACTCGGGGCTCGGGCTCGGACCGCTCGGACTCGAAAGAGGTTTTTTTTACGCCATTTTATCATTTTAAAAAAAACCTCTCAACTCAACTCTGTGAAGTGAGCAAACCGCGAAAGCAACTTTTTCCTTTTTCTGAAAGTTGGAAAAACGAAAAAACGGGATTGGGGATCCTGGGTTTCTGGAATTTTTGGTTCTCGTCATCTCGTCCTTGTCCTTTCCCTTAAGAAAGTTTGACCTTAATTAAAGTTTGGATTTAGGTACTCAAAACTCAAACGTATAGAAATCCAGTGTGAATTGAGTCTTGTTAAATCTCAGAGCGCTGAACCAAACACTTTCATTAATAGCAAAAGATCCCTAGCTGCTTATCTTTTACCTAGTACCGAGGTAAGGATTTTATCATTTTATGAATTTACATCAGAACCAATCTTAAGACTGCGAGTTCCTGAGTGAGGATTCCCATTAAAACATGTTGTAGAAAGCCCTATTCCCGTTGTATATTGAGGTCATGGTCTATTCACAGCACCTATATTCCACAACTGGTCAAATGATTCACAGGTAATTTGGTAAGAGCTTGATCTGAATAGGTAGATGTGAATATTCCTGTTTAATCTCCAGTAATCATACCGATGGCGATGGAGCATGATTTCACAAATAGCTAGTTGCCAAATGGAAGATAAAAATGGAACAATAAAGACCATAGTCAGTGGCATTAACTTTCTTTCAACCAAACAATGTTTAATTTTGGAGAAAAAGGTCATTTTTAGGTTGCTATTATGAACCCAGAAATTGAAAAACACATTTTTCTAAAATACCAGGAACAAAAACTCAAGTAAGAGATGTATCGTCAATGTATTGCATGTTTTTTTATATTTTTATTTATTTTAATTTCATGACATGACAAGGTTGAATAACAATGCTTATCAAAAGAAATACAATTGCATGGAAAGTGGTAGCTTAGAAAGTATTTTCATTAAAACCACACTACAGTTTCTGGTGCCTTGTGGTGGAGACAAAAGATTAGCTAGGTATGTTGACTTCCATTTCACTCATAATTCTAAGGCCATCAGGTGAGAATAACGTGTTATTTGTCAGGGCAGTTCTTCCGATTGCAAGGTTTTTGTATGCTAGGCTGAAACAAGAGGGAAGAGTAAATGAGTTATAGAGTGTAATTGAGTAAGAGGGAGAGATAGAATAAGAGTGAGTAACCTTAAGTCACTCACTATCCATTCAGGATAAAATTCCGTGTACTAAAACTGCAGACTTTTCACTGGACTTGGTATTGCAAAATCACCCTGCCAGTCCGGCCTCGTTTTGTCGCGATGTCGCTAATTCTTTCTCCAGAGTGGCTACAATGTCGCGGAGTTCCCAGATTTTGGTTTTGGCCTCGGTGAGATTTTCGTCACTCGTTGTCTTCTCCTCGATCATAACCTGTGAAAACAAATTCAATACACTTCAATTAATACCAATAGTTCGAAAAAATTCTTTCTTCTTAACTTTCTTTTTAACGTTGAAATGTTTTTGCATTACTTCAGGACACATTTCTCCCCCCCCCCTTGATCGTCTCATTATGCCTGTTTATTCAAGGAGATAAAAATGAAATTCAGTCATAAAATGTTCACTCTGGTTAGGATTCGAACTCTGCACCTTCCGGATGAGAGTCAATGGTGCTCTTAACCAATCAGACACAGAGGTGGGCTTCACCTTTCTTTCTTTAATTCTCTAGGACTACAAACTACTTCCTCACCCTGGCATCACTTACCTTGATTTGTTTCTGAGCCTCTTCCAGTTGCTGCTCGAGTAGTTTAGCCTCGTTATCAAACGAGACCGCGTGTTTCTGTTCTCTCAGCGCGGCTTTGAGCTGCTCTATTTGTCCCAGTAGTTCTTCTCTTTCTGCATCTCGCTCTGCTGCTTGTTCCTCTATGAACTGACGTGAGCTACGTAACTGAGCGTCAGCTGCTTCGATCTGAGGAAATTCAACATAATAAGTAGGTAATAGACTTTTGGTCAAGATTTTTTGTTCCTATTCACTCTTGAGTGGAAGGGAACCACTGGGCGAAGTTAATACCGGAGGTGTTCTCTATCAACTTAGAGCTCAAATACTAACTTAAATAAACGAGGATAAAACTCCATTCCTCGGCTGCGATGAAAGGCGCCTTCCTGTGAACCCAGCGAGCGTCTTGATCACTATGTCACCGAGGCAGAACATACCTAAGAGCGCCTAAAAAATCCAAAAATCTGGTCAGGTCTAAAATGTGATGAGCGAATTATGTATGTACCTTTGTGTTAAAAACACGGTCACCAAATTACATCAAAATTGGACTAAAGAGGGGAGAGGGGAAATTCAAGTATAGGGTGCTCAAAAATTTCAGTTTCTCCGAGGTTCACGCTTCACGGAGCCACGGAGGACTTGCTTTTCAGCAGAATTTCGTTTTGTTTCAGACTCTCCAGTTCATGTTCATATTTCGATATCTTATCTTCTGCAGTTTGAACCCTTTTCTTCAGTTGAGATTCTTTCAATTTCAAATTAACAATTTCTTGTTGGTTGCTTTGGTTTTCTCCTTCTAAATCACCTCGTTCTCTCTTGTATATCTCGTGCTTTTCAACATAAACTTTTAATTCCTTTCTTAAAGTTTCAAAAAAAAAAAAAAAAAAAAAAAAAAAAACACTTCAGAGAACAGTGTAGACCTCACTTAATAGAAAGAGAGTAAAAAGGGGGTTTCTACGAACTCCTGAAAGTCTGTTGAATAGATTTACTCGGACTCACAAAAAAGCCCTGGCCCACCAATAATTTAATGTATTTTTAAAGCTCATTCCTAAAGGGAACTTAGCTAAGAATTCCTTCTGTGTGTTAATTGTTGAACATAGATCAAATTGGACACACAATTTATCGCAAAACAAATCAACAAAATGGGTGGATAACTACCTGCTAATTTTTTTAACTACCTGCTATTTTTTTTTTTCCGACTCCCACCCAGACTTCTCTCTCTCTTCTTTTTTAATATTTAATAACAATTTTAATCTGTTTTACAAACAAAGTACCTATTATTCCAGGCACTATTAGACAAACAAGGTATTACTTTCCATTAGTTTATTCTGGAGTCTGTGGGATTAACAGAAACATTGTTATGACTATTTTATCCCGTAGTCGGTGGAAGTTCTATTGTTGGGACTTTTTTCCTTCTAATTTTCCCTTTTGTTGTAATTGTTTTTATGTCAAAACTAGCCTTAAATAATATTGTATGTTGGAATAACATTGCGACTGATCAAAAATACATGGAAAGTTATCATACTCAGTTATCAATTTACGAGGGAAAAAAATGCCCAACAAACGTAACTCTTCGGGCTCTATTGGACTTTTTGGCGCCCTTGTCTGAGTAAGTTTTACTGTTCCTTGAATTATTTACTAGTAAGTATATCAAAAATACATGGAAAGTTATCATACTCAGTTATCAATTTACGAGGGAAAAAAATGCCCAACAAACGTAACTCTTCGGGCTCTATTAGACTTTTTGGCGCCCTTGTCTGAGTAAGTTTTACTGTTCCTTGAATTATTTACTAGTAAGTACCAAGTACCACAGCATGACAAGTACGTAGGTATTCCAAATTCCAATTAGTCATCATTATTCATCAAGCGAAGTGAGTTCCAAGTTTCAACTTGACGATTTTGTTTTTTAGTTTCTCTGTATATCTATTTGTTCCATCGTAACTTGTGAACGGTATGTCTGATTTTGATTAAATTTGTTAGAATAATTGTTATACACATTAGAGACTTTTGCCTTCTAGGCGGACAGGCATTTTTTTTTTTTTTTCAAGTATTTATTAGGTAATAGGTAAGTTAGGGTATGTCTGATTTTGATTAAATTTGTTAGAATAATTGTTATACACATTAGAGACTTTTGCCTTCTAGGCGGACAGGCATTTTTTTTTTCAAGTATTTATTAGGTAATAGGTAAGTTAGGTACGTATAATAAAACAAGTGAAAACAGATCGTACTTGAATAGTAGTAATTGATTTTGAAGTAGTTGTTGGCTGCCGTCTCCAGGTCCGGTGACAGGGGTAACTCGTAACTGTGGCCCCCTGGGGACGCCTTGTAACTTCGACCGGACCGAAAGCACAGAACCCCGTTGGACAGTACGATAACACACACGTACAACTGACACCGAATGTTCATCCTGGAGCAAAGTCACCCCGGTTTGTGTGTCCTCGACACTGGACGAAATTCGAATAACATCGTACGGGTAGGACTCGGCAGCTTTTATACTCGACACTAGGGGAGGTGTTTTTGGCGGAGAAAAAAAAGTTTGTCAGATTTTTTGAAAATTTTCCTTCTTTACGCTTTTTTCTGGAGTCGATTTTCTAGGAGCCTATCCGCGCTGAAATTTCCATTCATGTTTTAGAAACGTACCGAGGTGAGGGAGGAAATAACCAGAGTTGGTTTCGAACCACCTGTCTCCCGATCTGAAATTTTAAACCGCTAACCCCTCTCGTAAATTGCTGAAACTTTTATAGGGGGATATTTAGGGAAATTAGGGACAGAGGACTTATTTTCGAAGTAGAGAGTTTGACCTGACCATCTCCCCTTCATTTTCAGTAAACACTTGCGTGGTATGTGGGAGGGAGCGGGATCGAATCTCAACCGAGGCTAGGAATAATTCTGATCTGTATCTGAAATTTAACGCGGTAACCACCACAGTACAGAGTTCGGTATCTTTTGGCGAAGCTAACTGATATCGGTTAAATATCCAAAATGTCGATTCGGGACGCGAATCCGCGAACATAATTGCCAAATCCGCGAACATAATCGCAAAATCCGCGGACAAAATCGCCAAATCCGCGAACATAATCGCCAAATCCGCGAACATAATCGCGAAATCCGCGAACATAATCGCCAAATCCGCGAACATAATCGCGAAACCCGCGAACATAATCGCCAATTCCGCGAATCTGAAATTTAACGCGGTAACCACCACAGTACAGAGTTCGGTATCTTTTGGCGAAGCTAACTGATATCGGTTATAAGTAGGCTTGCCGTATACCCTTTGTGGCTCGCAGCGGGCCGCACAATTTGACCAGGCGGGCCGCATGCGGCCCGCGGGCCGCCAGTTTGACATGCCTGCCTACAAACTTGGTAGACTCTGTAGAGAGTGGTCTCATGTGACCAAGTCTAGAAAAAAGTCTACAGTGTACTGGAACCTTTAGAGGGGAAAAGTGTATGTGAGAAAGAAGGAGATAGGGAAGGAGGGAGAAGGGGGGGAAAACAAGGTTTCTACTCATCACTTTGCGGGCTTATTGTTTTGGCCACTCAGGCCACCTAGTTAAATCCATCCCTGCTCCACAAGCATGGTAAACTACATTTAAGGTTTCAAGGTGGCCTCATTTAAATTAAAAACCCTGTTCCAGAAAAAGCTTCACATTTAACATTTCACTGTTTTTCAAAGGTATGATTTCTGATGTGAAAAAACTTTTTAAAAAAAAGTTGTTGATTTCAGAGCTGCATAACTGCGTTCCTGAAAGCAACTTTATAACCTTTTTGTACTTCGAAGCCTCAGTCCATCATACTTACGTCATCAAAGTCTATGTCCTCAACAATCTCAGATCGCTTTCCCAGGAATTCGGTTCCGACTGTTCGTTTGTGTTCGGAAATACCCGACTTCAAAACTTTCCAGTTAAACCGCTAACCCCTCTCGTAAATTGCTGAAACTTTTATAGGGGGATATTTAGGGAAATTAGGGACAGAGGACTTATTTTCGAAGTGGAGAGTTTGACCATCTCCCCTTCATTTTCAGTAAACACTTGCCTGGTATGTGGGAGGGAGCGGGATCGAATCTCAACCGAGGCTAGGAATAATTTTGATCTGAGCCTTGAACATAAAGCAGCATTTATGGACATAACCTGAATTGGCATTGTTCGGCATCACCTCAATCTCAAACACATCCATACTGTAAATAGAAACTTTCTTAAAAACCAAAAGAGTGAGGGAGAGGGGAGGGGGAGAGAGAAAGGAAGAAAAAGAAACAAAGCTAAAAAAAGGAACAGGTCTTAAAAACCAAAAGAGTGAGGGAGAGGGGAGGGGGAGAGAGAAAGGAAGAAAAAGAAACAAAGCTAAAGAAAGGAACAGGAAAGAAAAAGGAATCTTAAAAACCAAAAGAGTGAGGGAGAGGGGAGGGGGAGAGAGAAAGGAAGAAAAAGAAACAAAGCTAAAGAAAGGAACAGGAAAGAAGTTTCAAAGAAGAAAAGAGTTGGTAAAGTAGACACAGAGAGAAGAGAGGATTCAAGTGAAACAAGAAGAAATACCATCTTGCAATGTATTACGTCCTCAACACTATTGCGTATCTCATTAGGAAACGAACAGATAACATGAGAAATAAAAGAAGAACAGGTGAAAATAGTGGCGAAATATGAACAAACCATTTCCCGTTATTCAGAGGAGATAGTTTTTCACGAAACCAAAGTCATCGAGCAGTACTTCAATCAAATAAGCAGCAAAATCTACTAAAACTAGAGATCATGACGTGTAAATGTTAACTTTTTCAGCGACACATACAGTAGGTATTATAACTAACTAATCTACCTAACTATCTATTAAAAGCCAGCACTAAAACTAGAGATCATGACGTGTAAATGTTAACTTTTTCAGCGACACATACAGTAGGTATTATAACTAACTAATCTACCTAACTATTTATTAAAAGCCAGTCTAGTTACATAGCTTTGAGGGTAGCGCGTCTGCCTTGTAATCACTAAGTCGCGGATTCGATTCCCGTCCGGGGGCGGATTTTATCCTGACCGGATAAGGATCTCCTTGATCGAAACGCCTATAGCATTTAGGTAACTACAGGATTCGTAGAAGCTTAAACTATCTTTTAGGGCTGTGAAGCCCCTACACCTACACCTAAGCATCAGATTGGGCTTTTTATGTATAACTACAGGAACTTTACCGGATGAACTTAAAGTATCTCCTTGATCGAAACGCCTATAGCATTTAGGTAACTACAGGATTCGTAGAAGCTTAAACTATCTTTTAGGGCTGTCAAGCCCCTACACCTAATCATCAGATTGGGCTTTTTATGTATAACTACAGGAACTTTACCGGATGAACTTAAACGTCCCCCACTGGAGGTATCGTTATGGCACAGAAACAAAGGAGACAGTTGTGGATTCCTTCTTGTCTTTCTTTTGAATTAGAGAGACTCGATGGGTTTCGAATTACCTATGACGAAAAAAAAGAGAAGAAGGGGAAGAAGGAGGAGGAGGAGGAAGAAAAAATAGAATTCGGTTGCAACCTAGGTTTTCGGTATAAAGTTCAGGGTTCAGGTTGGCTTTTTTACCATTTTGGTCCATTAGTATTTATTTTTTAATGTGATCTCCGGTTCCTTGGTTTCTTTTATCCGCGAGTGCCATTTCTCCTTATTACTCATTTATTATCTCCTTGATCGAAACGCCTATAGCATTTAGGTAATTACAGGATTCGTAGAAGCTTAAACTATCTTTTAGGGCTGTCAAGCCCCTACCCCTACACCTAAGCATCAGATTGGGCTTTTTATGTATAACAACAGGAACTTTACCGGATGAACTTAAACGTCCCCCACTGGAGGTATCGTTATGGCACAGAAACAAAGAAGACAGTTGTGGATTCCTTCTTGTCTTTCTTTTGAATTAGAGAGACTCGACGGGTTTCAAATTACCTATGACGAAAAAGAAAAGAAAAAAAAAAGAGAAGAAGGGGAAGAAAGAGGAGAAAAACAAATAGAATTAGGTTGCAACCTAGGTTTTCGGTATAAAGTTCAGGGTTCAGGCTGGCTTTTTTTACCATTTTGGTCCATTAGTATTTATTTTTTAATGTGATCTCCGGTTCCTTGTTTTCTTTTATCCGCGAGTGCCATTTCTCCTTATTATTACTCATTTATTTTTCTCCATTATTTTAAATTTATTTCCTTGTTACTGTTACTGTCATGGTTTGTCACGTTTCTGTTATCATTATCATCCACATTGTGGAAACAGGTATCTTCCATAGAGGCTGAGTGGTAATGGTAAGCTCAGGTTACTTTTGGGGGAGGGGATTACCATTGAAACTGACAGAAACGGAAGAGGCAAGTTTAAAGAGCAAGTGGCTTTTATTTTAATGTAGGACCATTTCACCATTCCCAAATTTCTCAATGTTTGCCATAAAAGTATTTTTTTTTTTTAGATCGACGTAAATTTTAATCCAAATTTTGAAGATCAACCCATTAGATTCCATAATACGATCAGTTTTACTTAAATTGTGATCTCGGTAATCATTTAGAAATTAGAATTGAATGTTTACCATTTTAATCCCTGTTTCAGATCTTTCTTCCATCGCTCTACCTAATCTCTAGGGAAGAGTATCCAGTCCCTCTAGGATGGAAGAGGAGGGAGGCAAGAGAGGAGGAAGAGGGAGAGGGCGAGGTAGAGGAAGAGGAAGGGGGAGAGGGAGAGGAGGGAAGAAAAATGCTCCTGTTCGGGTAAGTAATAGAATATTTCCCTTAAAGTAAAAGATTTGTTGGGCTGTGCGAGAGTAAAGGGATTTTTCAATCTCATCCTTGCAAGTATAAAGAGGGTATATTCTATTCTCCCACCAAAACATCGTTTGGCCTATGATGGTGTCAACGGGGTCATCATAAGTCTTTTCTTTTCTAGATAAAGAGGGTATATTCTATTCTCCCACCAAAACATCGTTTGGCCTATGATGGTGTCAACGGGGTCATCATAAGTCTTTTCTTTTCTACCTCTCTGGAATCAATGGAATACCTTGAAAAACCCGAACGTCAATGCACAGTGAGTTTCATGAAATTCGGTTTCACCAGGTGCGCACTGCTCTATGTTAACCTTACATTCGCGTTGTATGTTGCATTAAATTAAATTAATTGTAGAAGTTTTAACTGTCGGTACATCTAGGGTTCTAGAATGTAGGCAAATCCAATCCATTGATGAAATTCCAAGTTCTACTTCTAGACATTATGAACGCCTGTAAACTCTTCACGTATGCAGTGTGCCAATTTATTTCCACTTCAATAAGTTTCAGTGTGTTTAACAAGTTATGTAAACCCAAAAATGGAATTGTAAAAATAAAGAATAATAAAAATATCACATTTGAAAACTTGTTTTTGGCTTTGTTTTTTTGACTCTCAACATAAAATCAAAACAAAATAATAATCGTGTGATCACACCTTTGTTTTCCAATATTATATTTCTTTTCTATGATGTGATTAGAACAAAATTAAACTCAGTTTATGCTTTTTCGTTTTCCCATTCAAAAATGTCGTTTGATGCAAAAAGAGCCTTAAAATAATGGAATGGTAAAATTTGTAGCCTCGAATATTCGTACTGTAGATAAGATGGATTTTGAGTTTTGAGGATATTGAATTTCAAAGAAAAGTAACATTTCCATATAGGTACCTATATAATATATTTTCCAGAGAGGTAATTATTTGGAATATTTAGCTTTTTTTTCTTTCTTTTTTTTAGGCCCGACCCGACTTTTTTTTCCACGTAGGTACCTTCTTTTAAAGATCTCTTATCAAGTCAAGGTTAGATGATTGAAATTATTAAATTAAATTAATTGTAGAAGTTTTAACTGTCGGTACATCTAGGGTTCTAGAATGTAGGCAAATCCAATCCATTGATGAAATTCCAAGTTCTACTTCTAGACATTATGAACGCCTGTAAACTAAACTCTTCACGTATGCAGTGTGCCAATTTATTTCCACTTCAATAAGTTCTAGGACTTTGACCTCAAGAGTCTTGTTAATCTTTTTACAAAGTGAGCTCTTCCACCCAACCAACAATTAGATGGAGTGGGAAACGAGTGTGTAGGTATCTAGAATACCCAACACATCCCAAATAAATAAAATGACGGGTGAATTTCTAAACAATATCAACAATCTTCCAAGATACACGAAGATTGGCTTGCAAGGATGAATGGAAGAGAAAGAAATCTGTTCAACCATCTTGGTGACATACTGGTCCATCCGCCAATAAGTTTGAACAAGAAGCTGTGAGAAGAATAACTTGAAACATGTTTTCATGTTCACTTTAAAACTTGCATGGATTTCACACAATAGCATGTAGGACAATGAATGATTTCAAAAAGATTGTACATTTTCTATTTTTAGAGATAACGTCTCGATAAAAAAAGGACACTTTAGTTGAAACATAAGTTTTGTGTTGCATTTAGAACTACATTTCCACACCTACACAATTTTCATGACACAAATAACAGTGAATTTAATCGAGTAGGGCTAAAAAAAAAAAAAAAAGCGGAGCGGAAAGCATCTAGATCTTTTTGCTCTGAGCTCTATGCGGTTCGACTTCGTTGTTTCCCTTTACCTGCTCGAAACTCTATGCAGTCTATGCGCTATGCTCTGACTCCGTTCCACTCTCTTTTTAACTCATGGTGAATTCAGTCTACCAGCCAGACTAAGCTCGTATACCTACTCCCTGTTTAACGTCCCCCCGCCAGACAGCCTTGTAAGCGCTACTCAGTGTAATTATTCAGTGTTTAATAAAAAGGAAAAAAAAAAAAAAAAAAAAAAAAAAAAAAAAAAAAAAGCGGGGCGAAAAGCATCTAGATCTTTTTGCTCTGAGCTCTATGCGGTTCGAATTTGTCGTTTCCCTTTACCTGCTCAAAATTCTATGCAGTCTATGCGCTATGCTCTGACTCCGTTCCACTCTCTTTTTAACTAATGGTGAATTCAGTCTACCAGCCAGACTAAGCTGGTATACCTACTCCCTGTTTAACGTCCCCCCGCCAGACAGCCTTGTAAGCGCTACTCAGTGTAATTATTCAGTGTTGGGCTTGTTTTAGGAATATATTAAAAAGATAATAGGTAAATACCTAATAAAATCTACGAGCTACGAGATGTTAACATGTATTTTAACCATAAAATGCCGTTTACGCCGTTTATTTTTAACACATCTGTCACGGGTCATAATTCTTGTGGAGATAAATATTCAATTAATACAATGAAATAAATAGAAACGGATCAACCAGTTGGGCACAAAAGCACTTCATTTGGGAAGGTTTATCAAAAAATATGTAGCTTTCCAAAGAATAAAGAGAGACTGAAAATATTAAAAAAAGCAAACATCCTCAGACTCAAATACGAACGCGTAATACACGACGGGGATTAAACAAGGAATGTAAACCAAGGGACTAGGGGACGTCAGTGAATAAATAAAGGGGAAAAGACATTTCAAACGTCAGACAATGGTACTCCAGAGGATAATACAGATTTCGGACCTGATGAAAATGAAGAACCTGTGCCCACTCAGAGTAAGACATTTGGTCATAATATCAATGTTAGGCTCAATACCCGAATTCGCTCAATGAGCGAAAAAATAGCTCACTCCGCGGAGTAAAAAATGCAAAATGCTCATTCCCCGAAATTCGGCAATTGAGCAACTCTAAATAAATAGCTCAATCCGCGGACTGAATTCATGCAAAAGCTAAATTGCCGAAATCCGCCATTGAGCACCAAGAGAAAGAAGGCTAAACTGCTCACTCCACGGAGTGGAAAACACGAAATGCCAGACCGCGGATTGTGCGTTTTGAAAAATGCTCAAACCCCGATCTAATGGTATACTGCGGGACTGAACCCCTTGTAACTTTTACCACTTACCAATAATGTCTGTCGATGAATTTTTATGAATTTTTTGGTGGTTAAGAAGAGTACGGAAAGTAACATAGGCTATTTAAAATCGTCACTTTCCAGTCCGATACAAATTTTTTGGCGCTTTAAAATCATGCCTAAAAAGTTTAATAATTATTCCTAATTTTATTATACTTATGTTATAGTTTATATTGTTTTTACATAATTATCTATTATTATGGACATTTCAGTTGACATGGAGGCTGATATTTCTCAACTGGAAGCTCCCACGTTCACCACTATAACGCGTGGTCCTCCCAAACCCATGCTGTCCCTACGCTGGGACCATACTGTCCATCTGATTGGAGAGAAAGTGCTCAACCCTATCATACACACCTGTGAGAAGTGCGAGAAACCCATTATGATATATGGCAGAATGGTAAGTTACCATTACCACTATGATATATGACCGGGGTGCCCAACCTTTTCAGAGGAAGATCAACTTTTATTTTCAATACAGTCTTACGATCGACTTACCTAATGAGAGAATTGACTCTGAATTTGGAGTAATCGGGTGTGTAAGATGATATTGCCAGGTTTAAACACTGGTGGGTGTGTTGGTCGCGATCGACCGGTTGGGCAGCCCTGATATATGACAGAAAATTAGAATAGAGAGTACTGAACCCTATCTGCAATCGCTAGGTCGTGGGTTAGATTCGCGCTCGGGACGAATATAATCCTTAACTTATGAGGTTCGTTCTCGGAACGGCTGGCTTTTTCATTCTCCTATCCTGTCTTCCTTCTCTCTTCGCTTTTGGGACGATAAGACTTTAACAGATACAGTTCCCTCCATCAAACATCAAAGTTCCCCAAAGGAAGTTACGGTTCCTTCCATCAAACTTTTTTTATTCTTCAAGTAATTAAAATCAATTACACATTTTGTCTCAGATCCCATGTCGGCATATTTGGAGTGTTCCCCCTCCCCCAGTACATCACTTATTGCACTGTCAGGCCTCCCCCTCGACAAAATCCTGGATACAGTACTATGGCTCCATTGAGGGTGATTCTATTCACCAGCATAATTTGTTAATTTTCTCTTGGGTTGGTAGATACTAGGCTATGGTCGGTTCTCTTTGTGGACGCTTACTTAGAGCGTGAATCACTTGTACTCATTTCTAATAGGCACTACCCACTTGGTAACATAGGTACTGCAGATGTCACTTCAAACCAAGAATGAGAACTTATTATGGCTATGGTCGGTTCTCTTTGTGGACGCTTACTTAGAGCGTGAATCACTTGTACTCATTTCTAATAGGCACTACCCACTTGGTAACATGCTGCAGATGTCACTTCAAACCAAAAATGAGAACTTATTAAGTAAAATCTTACCAGTGTGTCAATGCTGAGTGATATTGAGGGAGGTGAAAATTTTATTTTCTTCAAGAAGATGGGTTCATTTCCTTGGAAAATCCGGAAAATTGGACTTTTTTTATTTTAAAAAATCCAATAGGTACTTTTTCTTTTTCAGCTATTTTGATTTTTGTTTTGGTTTTGTTGATATTTTACCCACTTTTGAGAAGATGGCAAATTTTTCACAAAAAGAGGGGAGGGGGAGGTTTTTTTAAGGGGTTCTCAAAAATCTCAAATCAGAACATAAGCATTAACATTAGGTAACCTTTTGCACGCCAAAGCATGGCTACCAACTACCATTGGTCTTAATTCAACCGTTCAAATCCACAACAAATTTTCATGGTAAGAAAATTTAAACAACAATAAATTTGAGGATTTTTATTATAGCTGCAAAAAGGAAAAATAGCATTGTAAAATAATAGTTTGAACTTTTGGTGCTAACTGTACCAAACCTTTCCCCTCTCCCCATTTTATTTTGAGGTTAGGTTTAAAAAGTCCCCCGCTCATTTTCAAATTTGGAAAAATTTGTGAAATTTTTAGCCAACCAACATTTTTTATAATTTTTATGTTTTTTTGGATTTTTGGTTACTGCAAATTTTCTTTTATCTCCGTTATCTCACGTTTTTATTGTCCTGGCGTTGTAAATTTATTTTTTTTCCCCCAGTGACATATTGAATATATTTAGTAACTTTTTATTTGTTGAATCCCTTGAAGCTAACTAAAGTTTTCAGGTTTGAATTTTGATAGGTATCTCTGGTTTACTGGGACTACTTCACTCTAAATAATACTTTACAGGCATCCTATGCACCGATTTGTTTAATTTGACATAAAAAGCCTGGTTCACATGCCACTATTTTTCTTCGTCCAGCTTCGTCCTCACTAAGTTAAAGAAGTCACTGAATTGTTCTCAAGTGACCTAGAGACTAGGGTCTCCAAATTCACTCTAAGGAGATTGTTTAAAGACCTGCAAAGAGATGGTGGAATAATCCTGCCTTTAAAGCCGAAAGAAACAATACTGGTAATATTCTTGTTTGGAATGGCATACATTTATGTATAATAACAATGAATAACATTTATAATATTTGTAGTTTTTTTACAACAGTGATAGGGGTACCCTAAATATTTTTTTAAAGGTAAAAATAAGTACAACAGTGTGATATATAATTATAAGGACGTTTACATACAGTATGTACTCGGTAGTTCTTGAAACAAAGTAAATACAATCAAAAAGTCGATTGTGAATACAAGGAACAAAAAATAGTTTAAAATGATTTTGTAGCTCTTCCTTGCTGTATCAATGTTGGGTATGAAATTTGTAATAACAAAAGCAAATGGTCAGCAAGCTGTGTTTAAAAAATGGTTTTTTCATTTGTACTTAGTATGGCTGATTATATTTTTTATTCAACTGAACTATTTTCTGGCCTACACTTGGTCAAAGTTAGCCTAAATTAAATACTAAAAAAGTAAAAAGCATCAATTCCCCCCCCAAATATTCTAGGAGTAAAAAGTACCAAATAATTTGTAGATATGATTACTTTACCCTTTGTAAATTATTGCAAATAAATCTTTTTCAGATCTGTACAATCATGAAGTTTGGAAAAGAGATCACCACTGTCCTTGAGGAGGACACAAACTCGGGAACTCAAGACACAATCACCAACAATAGTGTAGAGATGGATGAAAATACTGTTAAAACTGAAGCTCTTTCTACTCGAACATTTTGTGATCACGAGTTACAAAGTATTGAAGATGATATTTTGGTTCAATTAGAGTGCCTTCACATTGATAACAATAAAGCTCAGGAATACATAGTATCCATGAATGTGGACAGAACTCCAGGCTTTAAGTTGCAAAATAATGATAATGATCAGAATACAAAAGTGACAAATGCCATGGATATAGCAATGGAACTTATTGATACAGAACTCAATTGTTGCAACAAACAGTACCATGATATATTTACTGTAAATCTTAGTCATCAAGACATCAATTTTGTCCAGGAATCCATGAGCCAAAAGCTAACTAATTTAACTGTGTTAGATTTATCTCACAACAAGTTAGCTGAGCTACCAGATTTCTTGAATTTTAAAGACAGTACCATGATATATTTACTGTAAATCTTAGTCATCAAGACATCAATTTTGTCCAGGAATCCATGAGCCAAAAGCTAACTAATTTAATTGTGTTGGATTTATCTCACAACAAGTTATCTGAGCTACCAGATTTCTTGAATTTTAAAGTTTTGAAGGAATTAGATATCTCCCATAACAATTTTGAATCCATGCCATTATGTTTACAAGTACATTTCTGTAAACTTGTCAAACTTGATATCTCACATAACCAAATAAAAACACTTCACAAACCAAGATGTACACATACCCTACAAACATTCTCAATCAGATATCTCCCATAACAATTTTGAATCCATGCCATTGTGTTTACAAGTACATTTCTGTAAACTTGTCAAACTTGATATCTCACATAACCAAATAAAAATACTTCACAAACCAAGATGTACACATACCCTACAAACATTCTCAATGAACCATAATATTGGCATGAAAATTCCAGAGTGGTTTTGGTATCAAGAATTCCTTTGTTTGAAAGAACTGAATATGTCCTCCACTGATCCATTCTTTGAGCATCTTCCAATATGGCTGCTCAATCACATGGAATTAAAAGAAAATGGTGTCTTCAGCAATCTTATCTCCCTTCATATGCAGAACACAGCTGCTGTTATGAGTAATGTCTCTCAATTGAAATATTTGAAAAACATCAAATACTTGAATTGCTCAAATGACATAGATCATAGGAAAAGTCAAGACTTTGTCAATGTACTATGGGAACTACCTCTATCTATATTATACCTGAGCTCAATACAAGAGTTACATTTATCCAATGTACAACTCAATTGTATACCTGAAGATATTGGCAACTTGATTTGTCTTGAGAAATTGAACATTTCACACAATAAAGTCTACAAGCTACCTGAATCATTTGCAAATTTGAAGTCATTGAAAATACTGGATGTTTCTTACAATAAGCTTACTATGTTACCTGATGGATTTGTGATGCTTTCAAACCTGACAACATTCTATGCTCAACGAAAATACTGGATGTTTCTTACAATAAGCTTACTATGTTACCTGATGGGTTTGTGATGCTTTCAAACCTGACAACATTCTATGCTCAATGAAAATACTGGATGTTTCTTACAATAAGCTTACTATGTTACCTGATGGGTTTGTGATGCTTTCAAACCTGACAACATTCTATGCTCAACATAATGATTTGCCAGAGTTACCTATTGGTTTTGAAACATTGAATCTAGTTCATTGTGATCTGTATGACAATGAGCTTGGGGAGAAGAGCGTGTCTGTTGTGAAACATATGAAATGTTTGAAGAGATTAGACATGATGCAGAATTATATTAACCAGGTAAGTACCCACTTAAATTGTGATCTGTATGACAATGAGCTTGGGGAGAAGAGCGTGTCTGTTGTGAAACATATGAAATGTTTGAAGAGATTAGACATGATGCAAAATTATATTAACCAGGTAAGTACCCACTTAGCTTAATTAAATTTGGATATTAAATAAGTTCTTATAATCTAATCAAAATATTCATTGACAATCACAAACCCATTTCACCAAAGCCACTTACTCTTTTGTGTGAAATTCTTACAAAAAATGACCAAGTAGTTAATCACCAAAACGAAAATGTCTACCTCAACAAAATTATCAATTTGTATTTTCAGGAACTGTTGCCCTTGAACCTTCAAGTGAACTTGAGATCCAGCTTGCCAACATTGGAAGAAAGAACTTCAGATCACAAAATAATGGTTGACCAAGATGTTATAGGTAATATATAGATAAGTTTATTACTTAATAGCAGGTAATATATAGATAAGTTTATTACTTAATAGTTGATTACCTACATACCTTTCTAATCAGGCCCACAGTTTTGTGAGGAAATTTCCTCTATGTGATCATGTTTGCTAAGTTTCATCAAAATTCAACAAACATCCAATTCCATTGTATGTACCTACAGACAAACTAAATGCAAAAATTGTCTAGTTAAAACTAAGAACTCACTTCGTTTGTTCAACTAAAAGCAAAAGTGTCCCCTTAAGTCATTCATGTGCTATCATTGATACTAATGATACTTTATATTGATATTTTCAGATTATGATTTTGAAGAAGAAAATGGTTATAGAATGTTTCGTACGAACACAAATGGTGAATGCTACAGTTGCTGCACTAGTCAAAGGTAAGATGGATAACAAAAAACAACCATAAATTATTGCTCATTCCTCTAGCTCTTGGAGTTTTTGATTGGTAAATACCATACCTATTTGCATTCTTGTCTAGTTAAAACTAAGAACTCACTTCGTTTGTTCAACTAAAAGCAAAAGTGTCCCCTTAAGTCATTCATGTGCTATCATTGATACTTTATATTGATATTTTCAGATTATGATTTTGAAGAAGAAAATGGTTATAGAATGTTTCGTACGAACACAAATGGTGAATGCTACAGTTGCTGCACTAGTCAAAGGTAAGATGGATAACAAAAAACAACCATAAATTATTGCTCATTCCTCTAGCTCTTGGAGTTTTTGATTGGTAAATACATTCCTACCAAATTTCAGCTTTGTAGGTGTTGTGGTTCTAGAGATAGAGCGATCAGTGTGTGAAATGTGAATGGATCTAGATCTTATAATATAAGATTGGTTTTCTGTAAGTCTATGAAAACCATAAACTATTGCTCATTCCTCTAGCTCTTGGAGTTTTTGATTGGTAAATACCATACCTATTTGCATTCTTATAAAACATTGGTTTTCTGTAAGTCTATGATAAAATATTTTGGTTTTCAAGGGTAGCCATTGATTTTTCCCCTAATGTCACCCAGGCTCCTTTCAACATTTTTCATGGACTTTTAACAATTCCAAACTCTTTGTGGTTGATTTCACAGTGGATCATCTTCTTCCATTTCTTCTTTTGAAGACTCAGAACCCTCTCACCTCTCAGCTGCCAATGTAGATCATGTAGACCTTGATATTTCCAATTGGGATGATGAAAGTGCCAATTCTGAGGAGTTCAACTTTTGCATTACAGGTAAGAACCAAACTCGCTTTTGTAATTTTCAGTGCGTGTACTTTGATTCTGAACATTAATTGTTCAAGTCCAAGTCAAGTCATAAAATTTAGTTTTGTGTATAATCGAGAACGGACATTCGTGATGAGCTGATGAGTGATGAGTATTTTAATGTTCAACACAATTAAAATTATTGCCCCGCCTGTATCTAAGTTTTTTAACATCACTGTATAACTATAGTAACTACTTAGACTTATCAGTTAGGTACTAGGTCTTTCTTTATTTATCTTTACTTACCTTGGGATCAATTCAATTGGAGGCTATCATTTACGAATGAAATTTCAACATGCTGTCGCTGCTGAACACTGTCTATCCCTTCTTTAAATTGCTCTCCCTGACTCTTCCATTCAACAGATGAGTGGCAGACCCAGCTCCCGAAAACATATGAGGAAGCAATCGAGAAATTTCGAACCCGACAGAACGCCACCTATTTTATTCCATCAGATACTCAGGTCAAATATTTCAACAAGCGGAAACAGGTAAAGAAATTTGATTTCCTCAGTAGTCGACCGATTGTGGACGGGCAATTTGATAGTGCTTGACACAGACCCTGGATTGTTACTCATCTGGGAAGACCTTCTTTTCTCTTGAGAGTCAGAAGACTGGAAAAACTAGAAAGGAATATTTAACCACCAACAAATATCACGCAAGTATCGACATTCTTTTTTAAAACCCGATTTACATCTTGCCAATATTCGATATCGATATGATACTGATATTAAAAAAAAAAAAAAACGGCACTGTCCGTAGAATTGTAAAAATAAAATTTAATTACCAATGAGTGTTATTAATCTTATCATAATATTAAACTCATATGACTAGAACAAAATTACGCCAACCCCATTTTAAATAGTAAAAGGCTAGGAAGAAAAAGAGTATAACTTAGGCCAGAGGCATAGCAGAAAGATTTTTTTTTTTCATTATTTTGTGTCCTTAAGAGATCTCTTTATTTTTGTATTACGTATATGTTCATGTTTTCATTAGAGAGTACTTTATTGATAATATTTGTTGATGATACTGATATTAAAAAAAAAAAAAAAATCGGAACTGTCCGTAGAATTGTAAAAATAAAATTTAATTACCAATGAGTGTTATTAATCTTATCATAATATATTTTATTTATTTATTTGATTACACGCTAAGCATCACATGACTAGACAAAATTACGCCAACCCTATTTTAAATAGTAAAAGGCTAGGAAGAAAAAGAGTATAACTTAGGCCAGAGGCATAGCAGAAAGATTTGTTTTTTTTCCATTATTTTGTGTCCTTAAGAGATCTCTTTATTTTTGTATTACGTATATGTTCATGTTTTCATTAGAGAGTACTTTATTGATAATATTGACAAATTAAAGACTGAGGATTGAATCAATTCCCTCTAGCCAATATTGGATATTGGAAAACCGAAATACACTGGTTCGAAACCACCATCATACACAACAATATTGACAAATAAAAGATAGGTATGATTTTATTTTAAGTGTACGAGTGTAAAGCTTCAAGTATTGTGGCTATATGCTACTACCGATCAATACAGTAAGGCCAAATAATCAATATGACTAAAGCAGAAGCAGTTTTTGCCATTTTCTCCCCAATTCTGATGATGGCAGATTAGATTCTTCGGTATAGTGGTGAGGCTACTCAAATAATTGACTACTTAAGTAAGTGTAGGAAAGTTCATAATCAATATGACTAAAGCAGAAGCAGTTTTTGCCATTTTCTCCCCAATTCTGATGATGGCAGATTAGATTCTTCGGTATAGTGGTGGGGCTACTCAAATAATTGACTACTTAAGTAAGTGTAGAAAAGTTCTTTTTTTTTGTAATCAGTTAGTTTTTTGTGCCTTTCTTCTTGTTCGTCTCACTGTTTTCAGTTTGTATGTTTCTGTTTGATTTTCCTTTCGCGGGTTTTCTTTTTTACTTTTTGAAATTTATTTACCAAGTACTAGTTAGCCTCTTTTTTAGTTCCATTAATTTTTCCCCCTTAATTTTGGTATATGAGGCAGTTTTTTTTTTTTTTTTTTTTTTTTTTTTTTTTTTTTTTTTTTTTTTTCGTGAAAATACGTATTTTATTGATTCATTTTTTTACCGTCTTTTTTGAATGAACGAAGTAGTTTGTAAGATTTAACATGACGATTTTCAACGATGTAGTTTGTCTTTTTTTGTTCCACGACACACGATTACTGACGGTGTTTTACCCTCCATTCGGCAACAAGCAACCCGCCTTCCCAAATCAACCTCGCCCCACCTGATTGGGGCCGGAAAAACCATACCTACGAGATTGCCCAGGTCACCTATCCGGATACTAACCACGTTCACCGTTGCTTAACTTGTGTGATCCATGGGAAACTAGTGTATTCAACGTGTTATTCCGGCTAGCTCTTTTTTTTTTAAGTGAGTTCAGCAGTACACGAAACTGTTACTTTAATACAATTTAATATACTAATGGTTCTTCCCCTCCCCTCTCTCCCCAGGCTCACATCAATCATCGTCATGCACCAGGAGGTGGGGCTCAACCTGCCCCTCCTTCCCTTGTCAAACCTCCCCCCTCCCATCCTCCTCCTACCCCTCCCAAACCCCCCCAGCCCAGTATGGCTCCGATCATGCGCAAACCCAACGCAAACATGTCTGATCCGCGCACCCAGCAACCTCTAGTAGAATCTGCACCAATGGGAGATGCGCATCCACTTCACCATATGGGATACCCGGGGAATAGCGGACCTCCCCCCATTACGGGACCTCCTCCTAATACAGGCCCTCCTCCTATGAATACCGGCCCACCACCGCTCAATACGGTACCTCACCCGCTCAATACCGGCCCACCAATCAACACTGCTCCCCCAATGAACATGATGGGCCCTCAGGATCCTAACTTTCCACCTGGACAGCCAGGGTTCAACCCATACCTCACACCCCCAGTACCTCCCCATGCTTTGACAAGTAAATACCCTCAGTATCACCCCAGGTTTGACAAGTAAATACCCTCAGTATCACCCCAGGTTTGACAAGTAAATACCCTCAGTATCACCCCAGGTTTGACAAGTAAATACCCTCAGTATCACCCCAGGTTTGACAAGTAAATACCCTCAGTATCACCCCAGGTTTGACAAGTAAATACCCTCAGTATCACCCCAGGTTTGACAAGTAAATACCCTCAGTATCACCCCAGGTTTGACAAGTAAATACCCTCAGTATCACCCCAGGTTTGACAAGTAAATACCCTCAGTATCACCCCAGGTTTGACAAGTAAATACCCTCAGTATCACCCCAGGTTTGACAAGTAAATACCCTCAGTATCACCCCAGGTTTGACAAGTAAATACCCTCAGTATCACCCCAGGTTTGACAAGTAAATACCCTCAGTATCACCCCAGGTTTGACAAGTAAATACCCTCAGTATCACCCCAGGTTTGACAAGTAAATACCCTCAGTATCACCCCAGGTTTGACAAGTAAATACCCTCAGTATCACCCCAGGTTTGACAAGTAAATACCCTCAGTATAACCCCAGGTTTGACAAGTAAATACCTATTGACACTTGCCTCATTGATCTTCAATCCCTCCTCTCCCGAGACAAAAACCGTTGTGATCGATTTCCCCCCTTCTTTAAATGGTATGAATTGGATAGGTAAATCGTAAAAGGATAGAAAATGGGCAATAAATAAGCATTGCTATTGTTAACCTCCTCTTTAAATAAAACACATTAAAAAAAAAAAAAAATAATAATAATAAGCATTGTATAAAATTAGTACAAAATAAAATGTATTTGTGTGAATATAAAAATCATCTAAAAAACAAGGAAACTATTAGTAATATGTACTTACATACGAGTTAAAATATGTAGTGCTTAATTTACGATGTTTATGGAGAAAATACGATGCGAGGTAGCAACGAACTCGCTAGAGATGTATTGGTTGAAGAGGTGCAAGGCAGAAGACTCCCAGGCAGACCCAGAATCAGTTGGATTGACTCAGTCAACGAGGTCATGCAAAGCACGGGTCTACGGGAGGCAGATTGGGAAGACAGGACCATTTGGAGGAGGAAGCTTGTCGAGGCAATGGATCAAATCCGGTCTGAGATGCCACGGCAGTAAGTAAAAATGGAGAAAAAGAGTAAGAAGAGTGGGAGAAGACTAAGTGAGAAGTGGAGAAAGATAAAATTTTCATTTATTTGTTCTAGGACTTTGACCTCAAGAGTCTTGTTAATCTTTTTACAAAGTGAGCTCTTCCACCCAACCAACAATTAGATGGAGTGGGAAACGAGTACGTAGGTCCCTAGAATACCCAACACATCCCAAATAAATAAAATGACGGGTGAATTTCTAAACAATATCAATAATCTTCCCAGATACACGAAGATTGGCTTGCAAGGATGAATGGAAGAGAAAGAAATCTGTTCAACCATCTTGGTGACACACTGGTCCATCCGTCTCAACGTGATCACTCCGCGGAGTGGAAAACACGAAATGCCAGACCGCGGATTGTGCGTTTTGAAAAATGCTCAAACCCCGATCTAATTATGACTAATGGTATACTGCGGGACTGAACCCCTTGTAACTTTTACCACTCACCAATAATGTCTGTCGATGGATTTTTATGAAGGCTTGGTTTAGGAATATATTAAAAAGATAATAGGTAAATACCTAATAAAATCTACGAGCTACGAGATGTTAACATGTATTTTAACCACAAAATGCCGTTTACGCCGTTTATTTTTAACACATCTGTCACGGGTCATAATTTTTGTGGAGATAAATACCTATTCAATTAATACAATGAAATAAATAGAAACGGATCAACCAGTAGGGCACACAAGCACTTCATTTGGGAAGGTTTATAAAAAAATATGTAGCTTTCCAAAGAATAAAGAGAGACTGAAAATATTTAAAAAAAAGCGAACATCCTCAGACTCAAATACGAACGCGTAATACACGATGGGGATTAAACAAGGAATGTAAACCTAGGGACTAGGGGACGTCAGTGAATAAATAAAGGGGAAAAGACATTTCAAACGTATATCCAGGTTCAGAACGACCAAAGCGCCCTCTACCAGTCATCAGGATCATCAGAATCTTCATCACTCGAGTTTCTACCACGGATAATCTTCTTCTTTTCAATCAATCTCTTCTTCTGCTTCTTCTTAATGTCAGGGGGATTGAACAGGTCACCTTCATAGTCGATCACTCCAGCTGCAAATATGAAATTAAAAATGGTTTGTTACATAGTTTTCTTCTTCTGCTTCTTCTTAATGTCAGGGGGATTGAACAGGTCACCTTCATAGTCGATCACTCCAGCTGAAAATATGAAATTAAAAATGTTTTGTTACATAGTTTCGACCAAAGCGCCCTCTACC
Organism: Diaphorina citri; assembly: GCF_000475195.1. Classification (NCBI taxonomy): domain Eukaryota; kingdom Metazoa; phylum Arthropoda; class Insecta; order Hemiptera; family Psyllidae; genus Diaphorina; species Diaphorina citri. The sequence continues at coordinate 54,463 of NW_007378533.1, read as the reverse complement.
AGTCATCAGGATCATCAGAATCTTCATCACTCGAGTTTCTACCACGGATAATCTTCTTCTTTTCAATCATTCTCTTCTTCTGCTTCTTCTTAATGTCAGGGGGATTGAACAGGTCACCTTCATAGTCGATCACTCCAGCTGAAAATATGAAATTAAAAATGGTTTGTTACATAGTTTCGTGGGTTTGACTTCCACTTGGGCAAACTTTATCCCAAACACATAAGATTCATTCTTGGAACTGCTTGCTTCCTCCTACCCTGTCTTTCTTATCTTATATTTCAGGATAAGACTTCTGTTGTTACAGTCCCCTCTATCAAACCTCTTGGGGAAAAAGCTGTTTCAATGTTTTATTACCTTGAGCTATTCTCCATTCTAACATTTCCGTGGAGAAGTCAGCACAGTTTCCTAGCTCAGTGAATCCCACAATGTAATCCTTGGTCACACTGTCCTTGACTAGAGTCAGTGTGGGAATAACTTTGATCCTCAATCGTTCTGTAATCAAAAACCAAACAAACAGTTAATAAAAATTTCTCATTTTTTAATCAACAAGAGTCAGTGTGGGAATAACTTTGATCCTCAATCGTTCTGTAATCAAAAACCAAACAAACAGTTAATGAAAATTTCTCATTTTTTAATCAACATAGAGTCAGTGTGGGAATAACTTTGATCCTCAATCGTTCTGTAATCAAAAACCAAACAAACAGTTAATGAAAATTTCTCATTTTTTAATTAACATTTTTTTTTTCTCACAGACACATAGATGTACTTGTGCAAATTAAGGTAAGAAGAGACATGATTCATAAATAATAGGTATGTATTAAGGAGTTAAGATCCAAAATTGAACCATCATGAGTAATTAGGTACAACTTACGTGACTCATTCAGACAATGGTACTCCAGAGGATAATACAGATTTCGGACCTGATGAAAATGAAGAACCTGTGCCCACTCAGAGTAAGACATTTGGTCAGAATATCAATGTTAGGCTCAATACCCGAATTCGCTCAACGAGCGAAAAAATAGCTCACTCCGCGGAGTAAAAGATGCAAAATGCTCATTCCCCGAAATTCGGCAATTGAGCAACTGTAAATAGCTCAATCCACGGACTGAATTTATGCAAAAGCTAAATTGCCGAAATCCTTCAGGATTCTCCAGACAATGGTACTCCAGAGGATAATACAGATTTCGGACCTGATGAAAATGAAGAACCTGTGCCCACTCAGAGTAAGACATTTGGTCATAATATCAATGTTAGGCTCAATACCCGAATTCGCTCAATGAGCGAAAAAATAGCTCACTCCGCGGAGTAAAAAATGCAAAATGCTCATTCCCCGAAATTCGGCAATTGAGCAACTCTAAATAAATAGCTCAATCCGCGGACTGAATTCATGCAAAAGCTAAATTGCCGAAATCCGCCATTGAGCACCAAGAGAAAGAAGGCTAAACTGCTCACTCCACGGAGTGGAAAACACGAAATGCCAGACCGCGGATTGTGCGTTTTGAAAAATGCTCAAACCCCGATCTAATGGTATACTGCGGGACTGAACCCCTTGTAACTTTTACCACTTACCAATAATGTCTGTCGATGAATTTTTATGAATTTTTTGGTGGTTAAGAAGAGTACGGAAAGTAACATAGGCTATTTAAAATCGTCACTTTCCAGTCCGATACAAATTTTTTGGCGCTTTAAAATCATGCCTAAAAAGTTTAATAATTATTCCTAATTTTATTATACTTATGTTATAGTTTATATTGCTTTTACTACATAATTATCTATTATTATGGACATTTCAGTTGACATGGAGGCTGATATTTCTCAACTGGAAGCTCCCACGTTCACCACTATAACGCGTGGTCCTCCCAAACCCATGCTGTCCCTACGCTGGGACCATACTGTCCATCTGATTGGAGAGAAAGTGCTCAACCCTATCATACACACCTGTGAGAAGTGCGAGAAACCCATTATGATATATGGCAGAATGGTAAGTTACCATTACCACTATGACATATGACCGGGGTGCCCAACCTTTTCAGAGGAAGATCAACTTTTATTTTCAATTCAGTCTTACGATCGACTTACCTAATGAGAGACTTGACTCTGAATTTGGAGTAATCGGGTGTGTAAGATGATATTGCCAGGTTTAAACACTGGTGGGTTTTGTTGGTCGCGATCGACCGGTTGAGCAGCCCTGATATATGACAGAAAGTTAGAATAGAGAGTACTGAACCCTATCTGTAATCGCTAGGTCGTGGGTTAGATTCCCGCTCGGGACGAATATAATCCTTAACTTATGAGGTTCGTTCTCGGAACGGCTGGCTTTTTCATTCTTTTATCCTGTCTTCCTTCGCTCTTCGCTTTTGGGACGATAAGACTTTTACAGTTACAGTTCCCTCCATCAAACATCAAAGTTCCCCAAAGGAAGTTACGGTTCCTTCCATCAAACGTTTTTTATTCTTCAAGTAATTAAAATCGATTACACATTTTGTCTCAGATCCCATGTCGGCACGTATTCTGTCTGAGTTGTGCCCAAGCCCCCCGCTCTCCCCCTACCTGTCTGCGTTGTGGTGAGGGCGTTACTCGAGTAGAGCCCACAGGACTAGGTACAGTGTTCATGTGTACGCATGGGGGAGCAAGACACAGCACGGCCGGGTGTAAACGCACATATCTTTCTCAGCGAGACTTGATGGTGAGTTTCGTCGTTTTTTTCGTGAAAATACGTATTTTATTGATTCATTTTTTTACTGTCTTTTTTGAATGAACGAAGTAGTTTATAAGTTTTAACATGACGATTTTCAACGATGTAGTTTGTCTCTTTTTGTTCCACGACACACGATTACTGACGGGGTTTTACCCTCCATTCGGCAACAAGCAACCCGCCTTTAATTTTATTTTCTTCAAGAAGATGGGTTCATTTCCTTGGAAAATCCGGAAAATTGGACTTTTTTTATTTTAAAAAATCCAATAGGTACCTATCTACTTTTTCTTTTTCAGCTATTTTCAATAGTATTTTGATTTTTGTTTTGGTTATTGGTTTTGTTGATTTGTTGATTCTCCTCCTATGAATACCGGCCCACCACCGCTCAATACGGTACCTCACCCGCTCAATACCGGCCCACCAATCAACACTGCTCCCCCAATAAACATGATGGGCCCTCAGGATCCTAACTTTCCACCTGGGCAGCCAGGGTTCAACCCATACCTCACACCCCCAGTACCTCCCCATGGAAGATGGCAAATTTTTCACAAAAAGAGGGGAGGGGGAGGTTTTTTTAAGGGGTTCTCAAAAATCTCAAATCAGAACATAAGCATTAACCTTTTGCACGCCAAAGCATGGCTACCATTGGTCTTAATTCAGCCGTTCAAATCCACAACAAATTTTCATGGTAAGAAAATTTAAACAACAAATTTGAGGATTTTTATTATTAGCTGCAAAAAGGAAAAATAGCATTAGCATTGTAAAATAATAGTTTGAACTTTTGGTGCTAACTGTACCAAACCTTTCCCCTCTCCCCATTTTATTTTGAGGTTAGGTTCAAAAAGTCCCCTGGTCCCCCGCTCATTTTCAAATTTGGAAAAAGTTGTGAAATTTTTAGCCAACATTTATGTTTTTGACTTTTTTGAATTTTTGGTTATTGCAAATTTTCTTTTATCTCACGTTTTTATTGTCCTGGCGTTGTAAATTTATTTTTTTTCCCCAGTGACACATTGAATATATTTAGTAACTTTTTATTTGTTGAATCCCTTAAAGCTAACTAAAGTTTTCAGGTTTGAATTTTGATAGGTATCTCTGGTTTACTGGGACTACTTCACTCAAAATAATACTTTACAGGCATCTACTTAAATACCACTTATAGTGAGTTTTGTAGAATACTTCTTCCTCTAACAATGCTACTACTCCTTCAATTACTAATAGCTAAGGTTTGATACTGTCTTCTCTATCTCTGTGTTTCAATAAACATTTTAGTTATTCAGTCCCAGGTTCAAAGGTTTTATCAATGTAGGGGAAAAATGCTCTCCAAATTCCATCAAAATAGGTCAAATTGTAAAGGAGTGATGAAAAGCAAACACAGAAAAAAAAAAGATTTTAATTTGGAACCCTACTACACCTTTTATTGATTGATAGATTTCTATGGAAGTCTTGCGAGGTTTTCTAGTATTGTGTGCTAGAGATAAGAGATTGCATCTCCCCATGCATTCGGCCCAACCCCAACTCCTCCCCCGTTCTTTTCGCCCCCTGTAGGCCCTGGGCCGCCATTTGGGCCCCCACCCCCGTTTACACAGGAAGGACCACCGCCTGTTCCGGGCCCTGGTCAGTGGAATATGCCCCCTAGTGGTCCTCAGTCTCAGGGGTTCTTCCATAGATGATTGTATGACAGGAGGCCCCCGCCTGGCCCTCAGTATAATCCCAGGTTTGACAAGTAAATACCCTCAGTATAATCCCAGGTTTGACAAGTAAATACCCTCAGTATAATCCCAGGTTTGACAAGTAAATACCCTCAGTATCACCCCAGGTTTGACAAGTAAATACCCTCAGTATCACCCCAGGTTTGACAAGTAAATACCCTCAGTATCACTCCTCAGTCTCAGGGGTTCTTCCATAGATGATTGTATGACAGGAGGCCCCCGCCTGGCCCTCAGTATAATCCCAGGTTTGACAAGTAAGTACCCTCAGTATCACCCCAGGTTTGACAAGTAAATACCTATGGACACTTGCCTCACTGATCTTCAATCCCTCCCCTCCCGAGACTAAAACCGTTGTGATCGATTTCCCCCCTTCTTTAAATAGTATGAATTGGATAGGTAAATCGTAAAAGGATAGAAAATGGGCAATAAATAAGAATTGTTATTGTAGACCTCCTCTTTAAATAAAACACATTAAAAAAATAAGCATTGTATAAAATTAGTACAAAATAAAATGTATTTGTGTGAATATAAAAATCATGTAAAAAAACAAGGAAACTATTAGTAATACTTACATACGAGTTAAAATAGGTAGTGCTTAATTTACGATGTTTATGGAGAAAATACGATGCGAGGTAGCAACGAACTCGCTAGAGATGTATTTGTTGGAGAGGTGCAAGGCAGAAGACTCCCAGGCAGACCCAGAATCAGATGGATTGACTTCAGTCAACGAGGTCATGCAAAGCACGGGTCTACGAGCCATTTCACACTGAGCGGATTTTTACCGCGCGGATTCCGCTCTCGCGGTTTTTTTCCGCCTAGTCAATGAGTGTTTAATGAGTCCTTTCACACACAGCGGTATTCTAGTGAAATCCGCGCGTTTTCCCTGCGGATCCGCTGGACGTCCGCAGAAATTTAGACCCGCGATCGCGATTTTTTTCCCGCTGCAGTAGTAGTCATATTAGAAGTGTTGTGATGTAAGGAATAATGATAATAATTTTTAATTTCTTGAAGTGTAACCTACGTAAATGTAAACCGCTGTGTGTGAAAGAAATCGCGGATTTTGCAGGCGGTAAAAATCCGCTCAGTGTGAAATGAGCCTACGGGAGGCAGATTGGGAAGACAGGACCATTTGAAGGAGGAAGCTTGTCAAGGCAATGGATCAAATCCGGTCTGAGATGCCACGGCAGTAAGTAAGTAAAAATGGAGAAAAAGAGTAAGAAGAGTGGGAGAAGAGTAAGTGAGAAGTGGAGAAAGATAAAAATTTTCATTTATTTGTTCTAGTACTTTGACCTCAAGAGTCTTGTTAATCTTTTTACAAAGTGAGCTCTTCCACCCAACCAACAATTAGATGGAGTGGGAAACGAGTATGTAGGTCCCTAGAATAGTCAACACATCCCAAATAAATAAAATGACGGGTGAATTTCTAAACAATATTAACAATCTTCCCAGATACACGAAGATTGGCTTGCAAGGATGAATGGAAGAGAAAGAAATCTGTTCAACCATCTTGGTGACATACTGGTCCATCCGCCTCAACGTGAAGGCGCGGGTCTGAATCCCAACTAAGGCATGAAATTCAAACCTTAGGCTTGTTTTAGGAATATATTAAAAAGATAATAGGTAAATACCTAATAAAATCTACGAGCTACGAGATGTTAACATGTATTTTAACCACAAAATGCCGTTTACGCCGTTTATTTTTAACACATCTGTCACGGGTCATAATTCTTGTGGAGATAAATATTCAATAGATCGGAAGAGCGCCGTGTAGGGAAAGAGAGTAGATCTCACTTTATATTCTATTCTTTCTTCCCATCTCTCGTTCGTCAAGGTTCTTCTTAGAATACACAAACTATTCAAACGGGTTCCACCTCAGTTTGGGTGTTTATATACAATTGTTGGTAACAAATTAAATTATAAACGTCGACCTCACTAGCTATACTTCACACTGACAAAGTTAGGGGGACTGTAATTCTCTTCGTTCTTCTCTTAACTAACCTTTCGTTCATTCTAGATAGGCACCATTTTGAGCTCACTACTTCTAAGACTACTAGGACTACCTGACCATCGCGCCCGCGCGACCAGCAAGGACTTGGACCTATATGCAAACTTTACAAGAAAAGGGGAAATAACATAAGTGACTGCACGGGACTCAGGAACAAATGTAAGGAACAAATTACGCAGCACTAATGCGCCAAGCATAAAACCTCAGACTCCTACAAACGGAAAAGAGATAAAAAAGTCAGAGAGAAATAAGAAACCCTTTCGATGTATAAAAAACTAATTTGGAAGGGTTTACTTCACCAAGTAGCACGGGTTGACCAATCTTGGAATGCTATGCCTTCCTCCTACCATGTCTTTCTTATCTTATATTAAGGAGTTAAGATCCAAAATTGAACCATCATGAGTAATTAGGTACAACTTACGTGACTCATTGTTAAAATATTACCTACACAAAAAGCACTCTTTTTATATGCTGACTTGCTGACCTGTCAAAAATGGAGCTCTTTCCACATTAAGTTTGATGAACCTAGTCTCCAGATGTTTCTTGCACAGGGTTTTCATGTGCTCATCAAGGATTTTACAATTGACAGAGCCATCCTTGTAGAAGTGGACAACCATGTTTGGAGATTTCTTGCACAGGTCAAAGAATTTTTTCTCGTCTGGAATTTCTTCATATTCCCCATGGCCCTGGAATAGGGAGGAAAATCAGTGGGAATTCTCAGCACTGTGCACACAGCTTTGGACTCTGGATTTGAAATGAAGGATGCTCCTGTGCAAATTAAGGTAAGAAGAGACATGATTCATAAATAATAGGTATGCATTAAGGAGTTAAGATCCAAAATTGAACCATCATGAGTAGGTAGGTACAACTTACGTGACTCATGGTTAAAATATTACCTACACAAAAAGCACTCTTTTTATATGCTGACTTGCTGACCTGTCAAAAATGGAGCTCTTTCCACATTAAGTTTGATGAACCTAGTCTCCAGATGTTTCTTGCACAGGGTTTTCATGTGCTCATCAAGGATTTTACAATTGACAGAGCCATCCTTGTAGAAGTGGACAACCATGTTTGGAGATTTCTTGCACAGGTCAAAGAATTTCTTCTCGTCTGGAATTTCTTCATATTCCCCATGGCCCTGGAAAAGGGAGGAAAATCAGTGGGAATTCTTAGCACTGTGCACACAGCTTTGGACTCTGGATTTGAAATGAAGGATGCTCTAAATTTTATACATAGTTGGTCAAACAGCATGAATTTAAAACTGTTTTTGCCAAGTTCTTATAAGTAAGCCTTCTTAACATTCTTAATAGAGGGCCCTGATTACTAAAATGAATAAATAATAAAAGAAAATTACCAATGCTTTCAGTTCTTGATTTCTCTTGGCTTTGGCTTTCAGTTTTTTCAGGTGATCTTCTCTCAATTTTTCAATACTGTCCAGATCAAGATTTTCTAGTCGATAGATTTCTTCATCAATTTGCTTCTCAACATTCTTGGCAACATTGAGTACAGTGTCTTGAAGTACAGATTCCATATTGATTCCTTGGGTGTTAAATATCTAGAACTAGGGAAGACAATAATATTAAGTACCTACTCTACCACTGTAAGTCTCCCTAAGCTGACCATTCTGCCTGTTTAGGTCTCCTCTCTCATGACCAGAGAATTTTCATAGCTATTCATGTTCCTACCTTAGACAGACCCAACTAGAGCTTATCTACTTTACCAAAAATGTATACATTGTAGAAAAAAATACTAGACTCATTTTACTAGGTGAGCTTGAGCTCAAATTTACTCCTTTACTATAGGCTAGGTTTCAAAAATTTGGAGTGCCAGATCAAGATTTTCTAGTCGATAGATTTCTTCATCAATTTGCTTCTCAACATTCTTGGCAACATTGAGTACAGTGTCTTGAAGTACGGATTCCATATTAATTCCTTGGGTGTCCAATATCTAGAACTAGGGAAGACAATAATATTAAGTACCTAGGTACTCTACCACTGTAAGTCTCCCTAAGCTGACCATTCTGTCTGTTCAGGTCTCCTCTCTCATGACCAGGGAATTTTCATAGCTATTCATGTTCCTACCTTAGACAGACCCAACTAGAGCTTATCTACTTTATCAAAAATGTATACATTGTAGAAAAAAATACTAGGCTCATTTTACTAGGTAAGCTTGAGCTCAAATTTACTCCTTTACTATAGGCTAGGCTCCAAAAATTTGGAGCATAATCGAGAACGGACATTCGTGATGAGCTGATGAGTGATGAGTATTTTAATGTTCAACACAATTAAAATTATTGCCCCGCCTCTATCTAAGTTTTTTAACATCACTGTATAACTATAGTAACTACTTGTGTGTATAATCGAGAACGGACATTCGTGATGAGCTGATGAGTGATGAGTATTTTAATGTTCAACACAATTAAAATTATTGCCCCGCCTGTATCTAAGTTTTTTAACATCACTGTATAACTATAGTAACTACTTAGACTTATCAGTTAGGTACTAGGTCTTTCTTTATTTATCTTTACTTACCTTGGGATCAATTCAATTGGAGGCTATCATTTACGAATGAAATTTCAACATGCTGTCGCTGCTGAACACTGTCTATCCCTTCTTTAAATTGCTCTCCCTGACTCTTCCATTCAACAGATGAGTGGCAGACCCAGCTCCCGAAAACATATGAGGAAGCAATCGAGAAATTTCGAACCCGACAGAACGCCACCTATTTTATTCCATCAGATACTCAGGTCAAATATTTCAACAAGCGGAAACAGGTAAAGAAATTTGATTTCCTCAGTAGTCGACCGATTGTGGACGGGCAATTTGATAGTGCACTTGGTAACATGCTGCAGATGTCACTTCAAACCAAAAATGAGAACTTATTAAGTAAAATCTTACCAGTGTGTCAATGCTGAGTGATATTGAGGGAGGTGAAAATTTTATTTTCTTCAAGAAGATGGGTTCATTTCCTTGGAAAATCCGGAAAATTGGACTTTTTTTATTTTAAAAAATCCAATAGGTACTTTTTCTTTTTCAGCTATTTTGATTTTTGTTTTGGTTTTGTTGATATTTTACCCACTTTTGAGAAGATGGCAAATTTTTCACAAAAAGAGGGGAGGGGGAGGTTTTTTTAAGGGGTTCTCAAAAATCTCAAATCAGAACATAAGCATTAACCTTTTGCACGCCAAAGCATGGCTACCATTGGTCTTAATTCAGCCGTTCAAATCCACAACAAATTTTCATGGTAAGAAAATTTAAACAACAAATTTGAGGATTTTTATTATTAGCTGCAAAAAGGAAAAATAGCATTAGCATTGTAAAATAATAGTTTGAACTTTTGGTGCTAACTGTACCAAACCTTTCCCCTCTCCCCATTTTATTTTGAGGTTAGGTTCAAAAAGTCCCCTGGTCCCCCGCTCATTTTCAAATTTGGAAAAAGTTGTGAAATTTTTAGCCAACATTTATGTTTTTGACTTTTTTGAATTTTTGGTTATTGCAAATTTTCTTTTATCTCACGTTTTTATTGTCCTGGCGTTGTAAATTTATTTTTTTTCCCCAGTGACACATTGAATATATTTAGTAACTTTTTATTTGTTGAATCCCTTGAAGCTAACTAAAGTTTTCAGGTTTGAATTTTGATAGGTATCTCTGGTTTACTGGGACTACTTCACTCAAAATAATACTTTACAGGCATCTACTTAAATACCACTTATAGTGAGTTTTGTAGAATACTTCTTCCTCTAACAATGCTACTACTCCTTCAATTACTAATAGCTAAGGTTTGATACTGTCTTCTCTATCTCTGTGTTTCAATAAACATTTTAGTTATTCAGTCCCAGGTTCAAAGGTTTGATCAATGTAGGAGAAAAATGCTCTCCGAATTCCATCAAAATAGGTCAAATTGTAAAGGCCTAGACACACCAAAAAAACCGGTCATTTTTTTCGTTTGTTCACAATTGCTGTGTTTTTTTTTTTTTTTTTTACTTTGTGATATTTATATTTTCATTTTCTGTTGAGTTTACTTATTTAACGTGTATCATAGAATTATTTTTCAATAGACTTTCATTTACCAATGTTAATTCTTGCACTTACCTACCTACTACTTTTTTAAAGCCACCGATTGTCCTTACGCAGTATGAATACTTTCTATGTAAATGTCTTGTGGTTTAGTGAACTGTTACTGTAGAATTCACTCAGAGAAAGGGCCCCAGAGGTGCAATCGGTTCCAACTTTCTATGTAAATGTCTTGTGGTTTAGTGAACTGTTACTGTAGAATTCACTCAGAGAAAGGGCCCCAGAGGTGCAATCGGTTCCAAATTATTCAGTGAGGAATAAATTATAGCACAGTGAAAGAATTTTATTATAAACCAACAGTTAAAATAGTAAATAAATAAATTATAAAAATTACGTATTTATTTAAAAGATTACTCTTATAAATTCGGATCCCAAGTATTTCAGTTAGCAATGTACAATTGTACATAGCTAAATCAAATACAATGATTCTTATTTTTTACGCATAGAAATCAAAGAATAAAATTTATTATTGGATTTTTCATTACCTGGGTGTAGTGCATGTATAGATTGTTATATAAATTATCTACCTTAAAAACTAAAATAAATCTTTTGATCCAATTATTGTAAATAAAAATTCGAAAAGTAAATAACTTTATATCTAAGTACTTACCTGAGTTGATTTTATGTTTTCTTGGAGCATTGCACTGCCAACAACTGTGATAATAAAGTTGTAAATAAAACAATGTTCTTTTATTTATTAAAACTGATTGGGTACGTTACTTTGAAGTTCCTTTTATAACCTTTCGTTTTATTTTTTCTTCTAGACTCTAGATCTAATGGTTACTTTTTAAGACAATATCGCAACGTAACTTTTTCATTTGAAGAAGTTACGTTATTCCATTAGATGTGCTAATATGTATGTGATAATGTGCTATGCACCGTAAGTCTATGATAAAATATTTTGGTTTTCAAGGGTAGCCATTGATTTTTCCCCTAATGTCACCCAGGCTCCTTTCAACATTTTTCATGACTATGCACCGATTTGTTTAATTTGACATAAAAAGCCTGGTTCACATGCCACTATTTTTCTTCGTCCAGCTTCGTCCTCACTAAGTTAAAGAAGTCACTGAATTGTTCTCAAGTGACCTAGAGACTAGGGTCTCCAAATTCACTCTAAGGAGATTGTTTAAAGACCTGCAAAGAGATGGTGGAATAATCCTGCCTTTAAAGCCGAAAGAAACAATACTGGTAATATTCTTGTTTGGAATGGCATACATTTATGTATAATAACAATGAATAACATTTATAATATTTGTAGTTTTTTTACAACAGTGATAGGGGTACCCTAAATATTTTTTTAAAGGTAAAAATAAGTACAACAGTGTGATATATAATTATAAGGACGTTTACATACAGTATGTACTCGGTAGTTCTTGAAACAAAGTAAATACAATCAAAAAGTCGATTGTGAATACAAGGAACAAAAAATAGTTTAAAATGATTTTGTAGCTCTTCCTTGCTGTATCAATGTTGGGTATGAAATTTGTAATAACAAAAGCAAATGGTCAGCAAGCTGTGTTTAAAAAATGGTTTTTTCATTTGTACTTAGTATGGCTGATTATATTTTTTATTCAACTGAACTATTTTCTGGCCAACACTTGGTCAAAGTTAGCCTAAATTAAATACTAAAAAAGTAAAAAGCATCAATTTTTCCCCACATGCGAGTATTTTTTTTTACAAGATATTCCCCCCTAATTGAAAATGAACTTACATACATACTCGTATTATCGTTTACTACCAGTTTCATACCATAAATTGGTATCACAGCATAAATCAAGTTGTGTATATTGGCCAAGAACATCCTGTATGGAAACATGAAATATAGTTTTCCTAAAATATAAGTCGTGTATACGTGCTTCTTTGAAATAAGAATTCACTAAAGGGTCGGATCTACGATCTCAAGATAAAGTTTTAACCTCTGAGTACGCTCGGAGACTGCTCGAACACAGACTTTGAGAATGCTCATAAGTTAAAAACTTGTTCATAAAGTTGTTCACCTAGGGTAAGGATTTAGGGACTGTAGATCAATACAAAAATGTCAATGAATATAATCAAGGTCCAGGACTACACAAGCGTCGGGGCTTTATTGTTTGTCATGTAATTTTGACTAAAAGTTCATGTGATTTTGATGTTTATGTTATGCTTAGAGGTCAAACTTAATTTCAACAATCTGTAGTCCCGGAAATGGGAAAAGTTATTTATTCATTTGCCTGGTCTTTAATTGAGAATCAGTTGGGACTATTATGTAAAATATAGTATAGTATAGTAGATACGTTATAATTTGTACTGGGTGATTGAAAAGTGATGAACCTTTCTAGAACAAGGATCAATCTAAAAGTCAACACTGGTGCAATAGTAATTTATTATTATAAGGTGAAATACTCGTGAGACTACACAATAACACGACAAATTATCTTGTAGATTTCGTTCAATATATGTAGAGGGTGTTTCACCAAGAAATCAACTTTGGTCTTGACCTTGATAAATATATACTCAACGTAATTTTAGAGTTTTATACTCACCTGATGTTTGATATAAACACCCCTAAATTTTACTTCAGGATTAGTATCTTTATAACTTTTATACTGAACTATTTACAAACCAATAAACATTGGAATTCAAATCTAGGTTCCATATTTATTTAACAGGACTAGAACTAATATTCCATATTGTATTTTAATTGTGTAAACATATAGGATTAAATGCTAGGTTTCATTTTACAATGAACATAAGAAATAGTTATATTTATTCATTTAGAATAATATTAAAGAAACTTTGTGGTGTTTGTGTTGGAACCATGGACCCAGAGAAAATAATGTTGGTAACATAAAAAAGGGAAATAAAAAGCATCACATATTTCGAAGAAAAAATAAAAATAATATTTTTCACCTAAACACGAGGTTTCTCAGAGTTCTTGCAATGATGGTTGTGTTTGCAGATATTAAACTTTTTTTTCGTTTTAATAAAATAGGTAATAATTATTGAACTCCAATAAAATTGAAATATGAAATACTGCCTACAGAAGTAACTCTAATATGGCGCAGTCATACATACGTGTATTACCAAATTTGTTTTTCATCCTTTTTATATAATATGAAATATTTCTCCTTATCTACATCCTCCTTTATGAAATAATATTTCTACGAGTAAATAATCGATATATGATAGGTAGAATAATATCTTAAATAATAGTGTGTTTAATTAACATTGAATTGTGTGTCTACTAATTAATTTTGATTTTTCGCTAAAGATCAATGTGAATATTATACTTTTGAAATTCAAACTCTGTCTACAATATGTATTAGATTTCAACTGTTATTTTTGGTAGAGATATCTAATTAATACTTAATAATAGATATCAAGATATCACTTTCTTTATTCAAACAAGTAACTCACACAACACGTAATAGTATTAGCTACGTTGTTATAATAAATAATTTGCATTGAATAATAAAAATAAATAACTTAAGTACTACGCACAATAAAGTAGAATTAACTAAAGAGTAACTTCTCATGTCTGTCAGGCGTTCTCCACACTTAATAGTTATACTAAGTAATTTTCGGTAGGAAATATGAAAACTTATATTTGAATAAAATGTAAATAAAAATGCAATCACAGAGAGGAAACATAGAATGATTTCCTCGAAACCATAAAACAATACAAATAAAATTGTTCAGTAGATAATAATTCAGAATAATAATTTTGAATTTCCTGTAATTAACAAATAAATGATACCGAAAAGGTAAAAAAAGAAAGTCCTCATTTGAAGTATTATACCAATACCATTTCTTAAATAAAATACTTTACGTTATAGCTTAAAATAAATAAGTGTACATGGAAAATTTAATAATATACTTAATTCGTGAAAATCAAATCCTTGGAAATAATTTATACAATATTTGTCATAAAATGTGGACATTTTGTTCAGTGTATCTTTTAAAACATAATCTTTATTTAAGGGCACTACTTCAGTGAAATAATCAGGAGAATCTAGAGATCATGGATGGATATTAACTTTTTCAGCGATACCTACAGTATTGTAATGGGAGTCAACAGAAGTGTCCTTTTCTATTGTTGACACTACAGAAAAGGAGAGAGGACATTTTGTTCAGTGTATCTTTTAAAACATAATCTTTATTTAAGGGCACTACTTCAGTGAAATAATCAGGAGAATCTAGAGATCATGTATGGATGGATATTAACTTTTTCAGCGATACCTACAGTATTGTAATGCGAGTCAACAGAAGTGTCCTTTTCTATTGTTGACACTACAGAAAAGGAGAGAAAGACACACCCACGGACCAATGGCTGAAACTTTGGATTTAGGCTCTAGGGACCTCAAAACGTGTTTTGGCACTAAAAACTGACCATCGAAATTTTGACCCGATTACATTACTTTCCTTCCTATAGGATAAGGAAAGTAATATTTGACTTTCCAATACCATTTGAGATCATTATTTGATTCGTTTATGGCTTGAAAATATTCGGCCTAATCTTGACAAGGAAATATTGACTCAAACAAAATCTACCATGTGTCAAAATGATATGGTGACTATTTGAACTCTAATGTTCTACATATTTTTTTAGGTGTTCTTTTTTTAATAAGTAGGAAACCACGGAGCCTGCAAGACTGTTTTGTGTCTAACAGGTGCTTCCGCAGTTAACTATCGCTACCCAAGGACCAAGGGCCTTATCATGGAAGTGTAGTTCTCATTTCTCTTCATCTGAGGGTTCTGCCGATGCATATCAAAGTTATGCATAGAATAATAACTTGTTGTAGAAGAAGGAAATCCTAGAGGTCGAATGTTAGAGGACACGGGGAGTGATATCTTTTTGTTAGCGACGATAGAGGGAATGTCATTGTGGAATGAAATGACCTGATCATTAATATACCAAAGGAGCGGGGATTTCCTGTACTTAGTTGTATTGGTGTTGAGGTAGTCCTCTCCTAGATTCTTAACAGTTTTGTCATCCGTGAAGACATCATCCTCTAGTCCATCTAATCTGGTGAGTGGGGAAGCTTCATGGAGTATTCTAGGCACTTCATAGATTTTATCTTGATCAGTAGGATTGTGTTTGCTATGGAGAACTTCATAATGGTGATCTATAGCATTAGTTTTAGTGCCACCCTTGCCACCACTTAGCTCGACATACTCATTCTGGTTCAAATCTCGTTTCCCATATGACTTTTCATGGTTCGTGTGAGGTTGGTTCATGTTGTGGTAGTTATTATTGTTGTGATCTTTATTCTGAACTTCCCCATGTACTTCATAGTTGAGATTGAAGTGTAGTGCATCATTTTTATAATTCTCGTTTGTATTTACCACTTGTTTCACAATAGGCTTCACAGGCACTTCATTGTAAATTCCTTGATCACATCTTATGTTTGCCCGCACTGGCTCATTGTTTCCATGTAGTAAAAAATACTTCTTTATTTCATCTTTGTTCAAATTAAACTTGGGTGACACTTTTTTGTTCTGCACCGTAGGTCCTGAGCTTGTTTGCATTTCCTCTGGTACTTGCTTTGGTTTTGTTTGCTTTGTAGAGTAAAATTCTATGAATTCTTCATCGTCTAAGAAACCTTTTCCTATAATGGCTTCGTCAGATATCATTGAGGCGGAATTTTTACGAGAACTCCTCGTTGTCCAGTAACAATAATCTCTTGGATTTCGCCCACTTGTTTGATTATTTTGTCTTAATAGGAGTGGAGTTTGTATTCGTTTGTCATCAGCGAATCCTTGGCCGATGATAGCTTCTATAGGTTCTGATTCCAGGGGATGTGTGATTTTAGTTTCATGTAAAATGAGTGGTTTTATTTCTCGAGGTCTGTATTCTTGATTGTAACTTGAGGTTCTGATTCCAGGGGATGTGTGATTTTAGTTTCATGTAAAATGAGTGGTTTTATTTCTCGAGGTCTGTATTCTTGATTGTAACTTATTGAATCATTTTGATTTGAATATTTTCGCAGGATATCACAATTAGGCTTCGATATTTTAACGTAACTTTGCTGAGCTGATTTCTTCTTAGACATTTCAGGCTTGTCTGTATTTTCTATCTCAAAACTAAACGACTTGGTTGTTGGTCTGAACTTGGACTTTTCATTGTTATAATCATTTTTGTTTGAGCAATTATCTATTGATGATTCCGAATAGTTTTGCATGGAATAGGATTTTTTCATTAAAATTTTCTTTTGCTCAGTTTTACTTACGTTTTTGTGCATATCTGCGTCATAAATATTTGTTGTATTCGTTATTGGTTCTTGAGGTGATTTGCTTGGACAGCCTCGGGCTTTTGAATTTTCTAAACGGTTGTTGTAGTTGTTAGTTGTGCTAACGATTTTTCTATTTGAATCATAGCTTGGTCTCGTTGTAAGTTTTGAATAAATAGAAGGATCGTATTGTGTGTTTATGAACGGTTTATCCTCATAATCAGTAGGCGTGATGGATTTATTTTTATTTAAGGCACTCATTATTTGTTTCTGATAGTTCATACTTTGTTGTTCTTGTTCCTCTTTATTTAAATCTAAATGCAGTTTCCTATTTCGATAAGTACCCGAATTTTCTTCCGGAACCGTTGCTATTTTTTGTTTTTCTGTTTCATAATAATCACTGCCAATATGTTCTAGTTTATTGGTGTTCGTTTTCCTCCGAGTTAGTTGAGTTCCATCAGGAGGATATCCAGATGATATTTTGAATGATAGTGGCGGGTTGTTGATGTTCTCTAAACTGGTTTGTGTTTTCTTATTGACAAGTGCTGTCTCGTCTAACGATTTTGAATATCTCATATTCTTCCCATTTGTTGTCCGTGTTTGTTGCATTTCTTTGTCGACATTAGCCTGTATCCCTTTGTTCACTTTATTATAATTGACATTGTTATCAGAGGTTTTGTGAAGTATGCCATTGATTTTCTGATGGATTGCATCCGATGTTTGTTGTGTTCCTTTAGTCTTCTGATATGCTCCCTCTAGTTTGGAACTAATCGAGGTTACATCAAGCGAACTTTGTCGTTTTAATACCATTGATTTTCTGATGGATTGCATCCGATGTTTGTTGTGTTCCTTTAGTCTTCTGATATGCTCCCTCTAGTTTGGAACTAATCGATGTTACATCAAGGGAACTTTGTCGTTTTAGAATTTTGTTTTTGTTACTTCTGATAGTGTCTACAGTGGTGTGGTTTTCAAACTTGTGTTTGTGGTTGATACTGATTTCATTTTTGTTCTCGTTGTTTCTGGTTGCTTGGACGGGTGACGCGTTACTTCCAGTTGATTCCATTTCATTTTCCTCCAAGATGGCGGAATCAGTACCATGTGTTCCGCGTATATGTCACACTTCTTGTAAATATTTGAGGGGACACACGCCTTGTCTGTTTTCTCCATTGCGTATCATCACCATACCGTCCACCTCGTCACCGATTTGTATCACAATCTGGAGGAAAAAGTGAAACGAGTGAATATTAATGAATTTCTTAAAACATAAACGATTTGGATCTTATCTAATGGCTTCTTTGGATTATTATGTCTTCGTTTTGGGATGTGAGAGGCTTCCAGCACGCTTTTTTGCTGGAATTTCAATCATCTCACATTAACCTCATCCGGATCTGAATTCCAAGGTAAGGATTTGGAAAGTAAATGATCTGACTCATTGTCTGAGTAGTCCATTAAATTACATAAAGTCAACTCACTTGATCTCTCAACAATGAGAGTCCACTCTCTCCGTCCGCGATCTGTAGGTTGTGAGTCACTTGCAGGGGCCTCTCGCTATGCGCATTTATATGCCATAGCTACTCATTTTCCTCACGAGGCTGAGTGGACCCCGCAACAGCCAGTCACGGAATCAATCATTAAATTTGCATGATACAAATTTCTTGACCCCGCCGGGAATCGAACCCGGGTCTCCCGAAAGTAAGAAATGATCTGACTCATTGTCTGAGTAGTCCATTAAATTGCATAAAGTCAACTCACTTGATCTCTTAACAATGAGAGTCCACTCTCTCCGTCCGCGATCTGTAGGTTGTGAGTCACTTGCAGGGGCCTTTCCCCGGGCTGGACTTTGATCACATAGTTGCTGGGGAAATAGCCCACTCGGCCCATACACTTGCCTTTCCACCAGTTCTGATCTGATGTGTCTATCACGGTAACCTTGTATCCGGGCCTGGAATCAATATAATTATCTATTCATATTCCGTGTCCGAGAGGTACACTGGGGAAAAAACTAGGGTGCTGGAAGCCCAATCGAGTGACTGGGTTCCGGAACTCTAATATTGAACTCTATATCGGGAAGCTCGACACTATAATATCTAAGCATTCCAAAATCCTAAATCAGGGGAAATGACCCAACAGTAGAGTTTTCCACCCTAACTAGTAGCACACACCTTTAGAAGGTCAGTCAAAGAGATATTTTTAATACCTTCCACCATACACTTGCCTTTCCACCAGTTCTGATCTGATGTGTCTATCACGGTAACCTTGTATCCGGGCCTGGAATCAATATCATTATCTATTCATATTCCGTGTCCGAGAGGTACACTGGGGAAAAAAACTAGGGTGCTGGAAGCCCAATCGAGTGACTGGGTTCCGGAACTCTAATATTGAACTCAAATCAAATCATGAATCTTAGAGCTTTTTCACAACTTTGTGGGTATCACAGTATTACAAGTCTTTCATTTACTCAATCATCATCTTTATTATCGCTCATCATCTTTATTATCTTCGACTTGTAATTCCGCCACTGGTCGCTTCTCGATTAAAGTAGCTACTCAATTGTCCTCACGAGGCTGAGTGTACCCCGAACTCCAAGCACAGAGCCGAAAAAAACCTCGGCCCCGCCGGGAATCGAACCCGGACCTCCTGCGTGCAAGCCTAGTGTGATACCCTCTCGGCCACTCTAATATTGAACTCTATATCGGGAAGCTCGACACTATAATATCTAAGCATTCCAAAATCCTAAATCAGGGCAAATAACCCAATAGTAGAGTTTTCCACCCTAACTAGTAGCACACACCTTTAGAAGATCAGTTAAAGAGATATGATACCCACTCGGCCACTCTAATATTGAACTCTATATCGGGAAGCTCGACACTATAATATCTAAGCATTCCAAAATCCTAAATCAGGGGAAATAACCCAATAGTAGAGTTTTCCACCCTCACTAGTAGCACACACCTTTAGAAGGTCAGTCAAAGAGATATTTTCCAGCAATTTACATGGTTTTACTTGGGTACTGGGTAACTTACTTGAGATCTAACTCGTCAGCATGGCGAGATTTGAAGTTGTAGAGCACAACGAACAGGTTGGTGGGCAATAACCGGTGAGCCTTCTGAAATCAAACGGAACCAACGCTGAGTGATGGGATTTTGAAAAATTGAAACCTGAAGTTATAGCTAAAAGTTTTCTTTTTTCAAACAGGTTTTGGATAGGGGGAACTGTAACTGCCAAGGTCTTATCGTCCCGAAATCGAAGAGAGAAGGAAGACCGGATAGGAGAAAGCCAGCCGTTCCGAGGACGAACCCTATCCGTTTGGAATAAAATAGCGCTTACAAGGCAGACGCGCTACATAACTAGACTGGCTGCTAAAGAGCAGTTATACCGTGACGTTATACCCCCTTTTTTTAACTTCGAAAATAAATAAACAAAATTGGGAGTTTTGGGACCCTGGGATCGTAGGCACGTACCTGAAGCCTCTTAAACGATGATGCTACGATAGGTCTGTTTGCCTTTGGTCGTGAAAGCTACAGACTTTTGCGAGTATACTCTCGTATAAATTTAAGTTCTCTGTGTGCTTTATGTGCTAAAAATTAGAGGTGTATTCAGCCTTGTGAGAACAAATGAAAAATAAAAGTGCTAAAAATGTATGCTTCTCACGAAAAGTCATTCCTAAATTAGGTAATATAGGTAACAACAATAGTTTCGACATAAACTCGAAACATTAACCTGCAAATTTGAAATCCTACATACGAAATTAGTACCTACTTCCACTTCATATTGATTTGATAAATTAGTGGAGATGCATATTTACCAGACAACAATATTTTAGAAAATCCGTACCAAACGTTTCTTTGTTAGTGGAGATGGCTGTTTTACCAGATAGGTAACATTTTCAAAAAACTCGGCTGGGATTGAACCCACGCCCTCCTGTTTACCAGGCGAGCGCCTTGACCACTACACCACCGAGGCAGGTGTATAAACAAACAGTATAAACATGGGAGCAGTATAAACAAACAAGCACTATTATTAGAAAGCAGGAACCCCCAAGTATAAATTGACCACCCGGTACACATTCACCACAATTCAAGCTCGTCTTCCGCACCTTCAGAAGCCACTCCCCGCAGAATATCCACAATCCAGTCACCTCTGGGAAGACCTCTTGACTGCAACTTATCATCCAACGTGCCCCCTGACTGATGGACTACCTACGCGGGACCTAATGATGCGTTACCAATGACATTTCATACCATACCGATATTCACATTTCAAATCCCCAATCCTATTAGAAAGCAGGAACCCCCAAGTATAAATTGACCACCCGGTACACATTCACCACAATTCAAGCTCGTCTTCCGCACCTTCAGAAGCCACTCCCCGCAGAATATCCACAATCCAGTCACCTCTGGGAAGACCTCTTGACTGCAACTTATCATCCAACGTGCCCCCTGACTGATGGACTACCTACGCGGGACCTAATGATGCGTTACAAAATGACATTTCATACCATACCGATATTCACATTTCAAATCCCCAATCCTTTCTTCAGTGTGAATTTTTGCAAGTCCATTATACGGGTATACCTAGATAAAGAACTAAAGAGAGATACAGTCTATAATTTCAGTGTATGTATAATTCAGTTCAAGAGCATACCTGGGTTAGATCATGCAGGGTGATTAGAGGTGGTATTAAGTTCATAATGCTGTTTTTATGGAAAAAGTTCCTTAAGGGTGTCGGCCATTGGGGGTTTTACCCTACCTAAGCAAATCGATAAATAGATTTCAATCTGAAATTTTCATTTGACTTTCCCCTGACCATAAAAATTCCCTTAAACCTTCATTTAGGAATTGAGGAAATAAAATGTTTGGATTGCCTTTATCTCTTATCTCATGTCATAAAGAGGCCATCAATGTTGCAGGACGCTCATCTGATGGTTCTATACGGGGTGGGCTGAACTTTGAGTTCCGTTTTGTTCTGAATGTGCTCTGTCTTGTCATGTAGAAGCTTTAGGTTCTGTTTTGTTTTGAATGCGTTTTCTCATGTAGAGGCTTTAGGTTCTGTTTTGTTCTAAATGCTCTGTCACATTATAGTGACTGATACCTGTAATTATTATTCCAAGTTCTTTTCAAGTGTGTTTATATCTCAGGTGTATAAAGAATTGAAGATCTAACTGCTTCTGCTGCTCAATATCTCATCTCGAACAATTTTATTCAATTTCTTTTCCGTGTTTATTTTCTTTTCAAATAATTTACCTCCGTGCTTGATGCTACCAGATTTGAGAGCGCCTCTCATTCCATCAATGTTGCAGGACGCTCATCTGATGGTTCTATACGGGGTGGGCTGAACTTTGAGTTCCGTTTTGTTCTGAATGTGCTCTGTCTGCTGTCATGTAGAAGCTTTAGGTTCTGTTTTGTTTTGAATGTGCTCTGTCTGCTGTCATGTAGAAGCTTTAGGTTCTGTTTTGTTTTGAATGCATTTTGTCATGTAGAGGCTTTAGGTTCTGTTTTGTTCTAAATACTCTGTCATATTATAGTGATACCTGTAACTAGTGGAATAGAGAATAGGTTCCTAGGGTGACAGCCAACCTAAGTGGTGTAGTGGTTAGCGCAGACTCGCAGAGGACTTCTGATCTGGAAGTTAGTGATTCGAGTACAAGTTATGGCATGAAATTTAGCAAAATGTGTTAATCGGGGTTTTAGATTTTTTAGGTTTGAACTTCAGTGGTTAGCGCAGACTCGCAGAGGACTTCTGATCTGGAAGTTAGTGATTCGAGTACAAGTTATGGCATGAAATTTAGCAAAATGTGTTCATCGGGGTTTTAGATTTTTTAGGTTTGAACTTCATAAATAAAAAAAAATCGTCAGGTCAATATTACCCCACAAGATATATTTAGTATTACCTTAATTTGGTATAGTAGAATTGATTCTCTTAAAGAGTAGTATACTGATCTACCTCTTTTTCGACCTTCAAAGTTTAAATGTTCGTGTCGCCACAACTCTATGTGTGATGTTCACTTCAGAACCGGATCCACAAACCACCCTGTCTGGGATAGGAGAATATTAAACTCCTAGCTTTTCAATTATTTTAAATTACACCTCTCATACTTACCGTACCTACTGTGTACATCGTGTGTAACATGCTTCTGTGTGAATTATGAAGCATCATTAAAATGAATGGGGCAGGAATATTAGGACCAAGAGTGAAAAATGAATGAATGGAAACAATTACCCTGCCTCTCGCCTTTATCCAAGTACTCCCAGATCAACTTACCCAAGTAATCATGTAAACCCATCTCGGAGGAACACCAGTCTCATATATGGGGGTCCATAAACTCCGTCTCCGTACGTTTTGTAATTTAAATAATGGAACCGAATAACAACAATACGGGAGGAATTAGGAATTTGTGTCCGAAATCATGTTACGAGATTCTGGGTTTTCGTTCAAATTGAATTCCTGTGTTGACCTTGGACTGACATCCAGGTCACGATGGAATGGATAAAAGCAGTTACGCAATTCGCAAAACTGTACCAAAAATTTGGACTGTAAGAAGTTTAGGATAAAAATCTGGAATTGGAGCAGGATGATACCAAGAAAAAATGATCGACTTAAGATGTACAGAGTTGGGAAGATACATAGCTCACCAAAAACTAAGATAAAATTTCTGTTAATGACCATTTTCAATCCTATTTCTATAGGTAAAGAATAGCGAACCTGGAGAGGAAAGGTAAGTCAATGAAACAAGGACAAAGTATCAATCTGAGGTAATTAATGTTGGCTCAGATTTTCTGCCGCAAATGGTGATATGTAGAGAGCATCCAGTGAGTTGCAAAAGTTCAAAAACATCAAGAAATACTTTAATGCAACTCACAAACTGCATATTAACAGATCCCGCAGTGTAAGTCTTGATGTACTTTAAGCTCCTGTAAAAGAAGCAACATACCTGTTGTCCTAAGTAGTTACGAGTCTGTTTTTAACGTAGATGAGCGAACTTACCTATCCGGGTAACGCTGTGAGATCCTTGATGGGTAAAGGTAAAGCTGTCGTACGTCAGAGCTGAAGTTCAGTATCCTGGCCATTATCTCTGGGCGTGGCTAAGAGATACACAGTTGTGCTGGCAGTTAGCAGTCAGTACTGCAGATAGATAGCAGGTACGCAAACATAAGAATGTACGCATACATCATGTGTCAGAATCTCAAGATCAAGAAGCTCAACTCAAGCTAACGTCAGAGCTGAAGTTCAGTATCCTGGCCATTATCTCTGGGCGTGGCTAAGAGATACACAGTTGTGCTGGCAGTTAGCAGTCAGTACGCAAACATAAGAATGTACGCATACATCATGTGTCAGAATCTCAAGATCAAGAAGCTCAACTCAAGCTGGAGAGATATTCAGAAATAATTATAAAATCAAATCGAATGCAAGAGATAGGCTCCTTGGTACGCCGGACGGGGGGATTTAAAGAGTATAAAGTGATTAGTGAAAAGTAGTTTACGAGTCGAAACAGAAAGAGCTGTAGGCCTAATTAGTTGATGATGCTGAGGAATAATGACTTGGAATGCCGGGAGGTCTTGCCTGCTAACTTTGATCTTCTATTCTGCTATTTATTACGAGAGGTGCTCATAGTCATTCGTTTAATAGCTTTCTGATGGGTAATGAGCGAGTTTAAATCATCTGCCCATTAATTTTTACACAGGAGAAACACGAAATGGAAGGGAATCCTTATCAAAAGTTTCGCAGTTATAATACCAGTGAGAACAGTCAATCGTATTGTCATTGGGCGTGAATTTTATTGTCTAAGACAATCCGAGGCGGAATAGATATTCCTACAGAGTTCCACCATTTCAACAGAAGTTCTCTAGCTAGATTTCAGAGATTACCTCACACAATGATCCCCATTGTTAAGAAAACCATCATTTCAGTAACTTTTTCAAATTTTGACCAGAAGGATTCCAACAGCAGCTCCTTCCTTCCTCTCTTGTACCTTGTACCGTATGCCCTGTAGTATCTGAACTCCTAGCAAGCTGTCTTACATTTGCTCATATGTAAGCGCAATCAACTTTTTAAATTAACGTATTTGTCATTTAGTTGGTCTCTTCGTTCCGTGATAACTGGAGGGAAATGCCGCAAAACCACGAAACTCTACAATTTCGTCTTACTACAGGCCGAGTGGCGCTTCGCACTCTTGACGTCCCGGCACGCTTGTTATTTTAGTTCCATTTTGATGAAATCTTCTTAAAAAAAAGATTATTGACCTCTTTGGACTAGACTGTTCTTAACAGTCCAATAGTCCATAAGTCCAAAGCATTTTATGAGCATTGTTTGAGCATGAGGGTAGCTGAGAGAGTATAGAGATGTTCCCCTGGTTGAAAAATTCCAGGCCAATAAATTTCAATAGGTTCTAGAATCTCCATTATAATCAGGTAGTCCTGATTGTTACTACTGAAGTAGTGTAAGAGCTTAAGCTGATGTTCAGCCGTTACCCGCGAGTTTCATACAGGGTACTTTGACCAGAACTCCGCCAAGTCCCGGGTTTGATTCCCGCCCGGTACGAACTTTAACCAGGTTGCAGGGACAAAAGGCGTTTATTAAAGCCGATAGCCCTAATTATACCAATAGTTCTCGGAACGGTTGAATTTCTTCTCTCCTGTTCCTCATGTCTTTTCGATTTCGGGACGATAAGACCTCCTTTGTTACAGTTGCCTTTTTCAAATCTCTTAGAAAAAACGTAAAAATCGAGGATCATCATCATCTAAAGGCAACGCTTTGTTGTTGTAGTCAAATGTCTCTGTCTCTTAGTTGCTTCCTTGAGCTCTCCGTAGGATGAGTGTAAAACAAGAAGCAACTTTGAAGTTCCTGCAATTTGGGAGGACCAACGTTTCGCCTATTTTTTTCACTCAGTTAAATGTATCCTCAAAGTTGGTTTTACATTTCTAACACACTGTATCTCTCGCGTTGGATTGACTGGCATTCCATTTGGATCACCAAGGTTTACCTGTAAAGAAATACATATTCACTTCTTTTGCCTATAACTATTTGAAAATAATAAGTATTATAATTTTTTATGTTATTGAAAAGGAAAAAAGAAAAAAATGATAGCACTTAGATAAAGAGGCAGTAGCAATAAAATGTAACACGTACTACGGACGAACCCATTAAGTATAGCCTACATGAGTCATGGGTGTAATTATTGCCATAATGATAATAATTAGTATTTATGAAATGGGCCGTACCACACTTAGTGGTTACTTACACCCAACGCAAAGAAGGGGGCTTTTGGTGTCCTCTGTCCTTGGCGTCTTTGCAATGAAACAGCTGCTACCCGTGTTTTACTTGAGGTACCTATACGTTGCAGAAGGTCTGAGATCTATGTTGCAGAAGGTCTAACTTTCCTCGCCCACAGTAAGAACATTTCATAGTCTTGCCTTCCCTTTGGGATTTCAAATACCGATGTCGAAATGAGAAGCACCCTTCCGAATCTTCAAATCTCCTGGAAGTCCTGGGGTGGTTCTCTTTTCTCCTAACACTTAATACACTAAGGTCGAGTTTTACCACCGTGGATTGTGTCAGGATTGAGTTCTATCCGAGATGGACCTGGGCATTAAGTTATAGGGAAATACTCGTTTCATCTCAACCCCGAGTTGGTAAACCCCAGGATTAATAAATTGTATTCAGTTCGGTCATCCATCACGATATGGAGCTTCCATTTGCTCCACTTTATGTCGTATAATACGGTTTACAAGAAAAACCTCTGTTTGTGGCCGGGACCACTTTGACACCCGGACACAAACTCATTTCATAGCAGGATCTATGAAACACTGAGAACTTTTTGTCTGTATTCAGGACACCCGGGATGTATCTTCATTTTCAATCATAATAGACTTAATGGTCCACACATGAAATCTCAATGTAGCCACTTAGTTCTTTATGATTACATTTCAATGACCGAGTGACTTTTGAGTTGAGGACAATCGCCCAAAATGGAAACCATATCATCTTCGGATTTATTTGAAACCTGAGTCTTTTAAGAATTTTTTGCTATCTTTTAAGTGGAAGGTTTCTCTAAGAGGAACTCTTCCAACCAACCATTGGTTTTTCTTTCACTGCGAGCCTTTGAGATGTTTCACCAGGGAGGTCTTGAATGGCCAGGGCCATGTTCTGCAGATTAACCCTTCTAGTTATAGATTATTTGGTACAAAATACTTCAGGAAAACTGTTGTTGATGACCATGATGTATCCCGTAGGAGATACATCCCGGACGAGGTGGCGATAATGTAGCTACCAAGGTTGTATCCTGGGACCACTTTTGCATCAGTCCTCAAAACACAAGATCGTTCTAACCTGGCGCACTTCCCCTACAACTTCTTCTGTATTATTCCATTAATTAGGTGACGTGAGTCAGTTTTCTGCAACAACATCGTGGATTGACAAGGAAGATCGTGACAGTATGCCACGAGGCTGCCCCCCCTCCTGTGGTGAGCTCACTGTACTTATCTAAAGTATTCATCTGTGAATTGTACCCAGTTCTCCATGAAAGTGAGAGTCGAATCTGGCACAGGAGTGCTCAACTTTGGAAATGAGCTCCAGATACTCACTCCACCGGATGCGTTTTCCCAAATCCCCAGCCCCTTCGTCATTTGCATAATTTTGACAGGTCCAATCTCTCAATCTAACAGATAATAAAAGAATATTTTACCGAAAACCACTTTTATGAGCACTCAGCAGTAGGGATGGTCTCGGGTGTCACTTTAGATCGAGTTTTGGGGTTTATGGTCATTTATTTATCAACCCTGTTTGAGTCCATCATAAGATGGGGGTGTCCAAGGAATCAATACAGCGGACATATTTATTATCTGTGGATGAAATTTGCAAATCTGAATAGTTTTGTTTGGAATAAAATGGTTGGCCCGCGGATTCCAGTTCTAATATGTTTGAAGACCACGCCTGAGCATCATCATTATTACTGCTGTTGATAATAATAAAATTAAAATTTGGAAACCTCCGGGTAATTGCCTCTCGAGACTGTAGATGACCAAATGGAACTAAAGTTTGATGATTTAGGAAGACGTATGATGAATGACCCTGCTTTGTGCATATTATTGAGCCAAATTTATTTAATCTCGCCAGATTTATGACTTTTTTCTTCCAAAATAAACTATAACAGACTGTCGATTATTTGAAGATTGTATGTTTGTCCTCCGGGGGTCATTACCTACACCTACTTACATTAAGAGTCGTAAAAAATCTTGGAATATTTTCACCTTTTTAGACGACCATCAACCATCAAGCATACCTCTACACGAGCAGAGGTTTGCTAAAAACTTGAAATGACAGTATGATAATCCAGTTAATCATAAAAGCGGTTAAAAATATAAGAATACTTTTCCCCCATTTACATACTGGAGTAACTGGAGATCAATATGCGAATACAAATCTCTCAATCTAACAGATAATAAAAGAATATTTTACCGAAAACCACTTTTATGAGCACTCAGCAGTAGGGATGGTCTCGGGTGTCACTTTAGATCGAGTTTTGGGGTTTATGGTCATTTATTTATCAACCCTGTTTGAGTCCATCATAAGATGGGGGTGTCCAAGGAATCAATACAGCGGACATATTTATTATCTGTGGATGAAATTTGCAAATCTGAATAGTTTTGTTTGGAATAAAATGGTTGGCCCGCGGATTCCAGTTCTAATATGTTTGAAGACCACGCCTGAGCATCATCATTATTACTGCTGTTGATAATAATAAAATTAAAATTTGGAAACCTCCGGGTAATTGCCTCTCGAGACTGTAGATGACCAAATGGAACTAAAGTTTGATGATTTAGGAAGACGTATGATGAATGACCCTGCTTTGTGCATATTATTGAGCCAAATTTATTTAATCTCGCCAGATTTATGACTTTTTTCTTCCAAAATAAACTATAACAGACTGTCGATTATTTGAAGATTGTATGTTTGTCCTCCGGGGGTCATTACCTACACCTACTTACATTAAGAGTCGTAAAAAATCTTGGAATATTTTCACCTTTTTAGACGACCATCAACCATCAAGCATACCTCTACACGAGCAGAGGTTTGCTAAAAACTTGAAATGACAGTATGATAATCCAGTTAATCATA
This sequence comes from Diaphorina citri, assembly GCF_000475195.1. Classification (NCBI taxonomy): domain Eukaryota; kingdom Metazoa; phylum Arthropoda; class Insecta; order Hemiptera; family Psyllidae; genus Diaphorina; species Diaphorina citri. The sequence continues at coordinate 25,658 of NW_007378533.1, read as the reverse complement.
AAAGCGGTTAAAAATATAAGAATACTTTTCCCCCATTTACATACTGGAGTAACTGGAGATCAATATGCGAATACATCAAAACCGTTCTTTATAAATAATATCTTAATTAAGGCCTTCAAATGATTTCCGGCAAGGATGTTGAAATGACAGTAGCAATTTCTATTCCATTGAAATTCAAATTGGTAGGCACTCCCTTGGAAGAATGTAATTTTACATTTGATCCATACCTACTGTTTGCTTAGAAAAGTGAGTACGTTTTACTCATTAGTTTTCAGAATGGTAAATGTAAATGTAAATGTAACTTTATTTTTAATGTTTATCAATATTCTACAATATTGTGAAACACACGTTAAACACAAAAGACAAAGAACATTAAAGACACTTAAGACTAGAATAAAGAATAAAATGAGATATAAAACTTACCTACCTATTTACCTACCGTATAAAATCTGAGCTAAATAAAATAAAATCTATACCTATGTTATTTAAATATACCTCCGATGACTAGAATTGAATTACTTAATGATCACTCCCAAATATCACAGAAGAACTCATCAAAGTTATAGTACGCTTTTCTCTTTAAGGTATTTACCATGTATCTTTTAAATTGGTTTACTGACAGATCTCTTTTATTTTCGGGTATTTACTTTTATTTTCGGGTATTCGGGTATTTTCGGGTATTTACTTATCTATGTATTTCTACGAGAGAGGCCTAATTACTTTTGGTCTCTTTTTATAAACAGTCGGTCGGGATGGAGTGGGCTCATGTGTGGAGCTACACACCAGGAAACTAAAAAGAATGGGTCTACTGTTGGAAGAGGTCAATGCAATTACTGCTGAAAGGGGTGCAGTTATGGAGTTTAACAGATGCAGCCTGTCATGTGAAAATTGCATACCCACCTATAATATGGAGTTGCGGAGTGTGGTGCTTAGCTAGAGACCCTCATCTACTTCTGAACTTGCTGGATTAAAAAATATTACAAGGCATACTAGATACAGCAACTGAAGGTATGTTATTATTGATAGATATTGTAACATCGATCAAAGCAACGCACAATATATTGTCAAATTCCAACAGATTAATTACCATCCCGTTTTCTGAACAAACTTCGGAAGGCAATCATGATTTCGATAGTTATACGTCAGATACAGGTATACTCCTTACTCCTGGAACCGAGTAGTGGCAAACGTGCATACCAAGCTAATTTTTCAATTCAAATCTGGATTGTACCTAGTCAGATATAAATTCATGTTGTTGCTAGACTGGACAGTAGACACGACTGTGGATCGTTCGAGTGGTATACCTGCTAATTTATTCTTACACATCTCTTTTAAAAAGAAGTTTAATTCCTTAATCGGTGTAACACTATTAAAGAAGAGTACGGGTAATAATCGGTTATTGAGTTTTCCAATATATTCGCCTGGCTTTTAAGGTAACCTCTTCGTGATTTAAGAAATAAAAGCAAGAAGGAATATTGTACTTAGATTAATAGTTTTTGTTTGAAGAGTTGTACTCCTACAACTACCAACTTCATGTATGAGCGTTGAGGCGGCTGAATATTCTTAGAAATCAATTTCAGCTTCTCGTTTTCATGAAAGCAGGAAAAAAATCCCCTTTGCTAGGTACTGAATATGAAGAGCAAATAAATCAAATAAACGAAGAAAGTGGAGATGTTATTGGGGTAAAGAGTTCGGTGCGGAAACCGTGCCATCTCATGAACGTATTGAAACGGGTGAACCAGGATCGAGTGTTGACCGGGTGAAGCTTTTGTTGTGTCGACGCAGAACAGAACTTTGTGTCTTCACTTTAGGAAAGGGAAATTATAATAAAATTAATATTCCTATTCCAGTCCATTTCCATGTTTTCCTCCACTGCAGCACTGTAAATACTATACTAAAAAAAAAAAAAAATAATAATAAAAAAATAGGGTAAGGAGCTTGCAGTATTATCATTTGCAGCAGACATTCTTCGTTTAAAACTGGATCGAAGGCCGCAGCCCCGAGAGCCACCATTGATTGAACCGACTCAAAGCTCATGCAGATAATTATGATGCAAAGAACTTACTGCCCAGACACCACTTCATTAGGACTGGATGAGCGTATTATTTATGTTGCAACTTGGCGTTCCATAAATCATCCGTGAACTATTCCACCAGAGGACCATGGTCAGGAATTTTTCCCATCAGGAGTTGTAGGATTTCAAATGATTTCATTTTTCATGAAAGCTCCTTTTGAAAATGGTCCTTTTAATAAATGGCTCAATTTTGGTTGGTAAGAGGCATGATTTTGAAGCGCCGCCATTCGGAATCAGAATGAAATGTGACAATTTTAAGAAGCCAGTTGTTGGATTTCAAATGATTTCATTTTTCATGAAAGCTCCTTTTGAAAATGGTCCTTTTAATAAATGGCTCAATTTTGGTTGGTAAAAGGCATGATTTTGAAGCGCCGCCATTCGGAATCAGAATGGAATGTGACAATATTTTAAGAAGACTATGATTAATTTTTACACAGGAGAAACACGAAATGGAAGGGAATCCTTATCAAAAGTTTCGCAGTTATAATACCAGTGAGAACAGTCAATCGTCTTGTCATTGAGCGTGAATTTTATTGTCTAAGACAATCCGAGGCGGAATTGATTCCTACAGAGTTCCACCATTTCAACAGAAGTTCTCTAGCTAGATTTCAGAGATTACCTCATACAATGACCCCCATTGTTAAGAAAACCATCATTTCAGTAACTTTTTCAAATTTTGAACAAAAGGATTCCAACAGCAGCTCCTTCCTTCCTCTCTTGTACCGTATGCCCTGTAGTATCTGAACTCCTAACAAGCTGTCTTACATTTGCTCATATGTAAGCGCAAACGTGTTTTGGCACTAAAAACTGACCATCGAAATTTTGACCCGATTACATTACTTTCCTTCCTATAGGATAAGGAAAGTAAAAAATACCTATGTACCCAAGTAAAATGGCTCTAACCACTACCTAAAATGGCTCTAACCACTAATTGATCTATCTAAACTCTAAAGTCTAAACGCTAAATGTTTACTACCATTTCACTTGGATCTAGATTCTAGTTAGGTAGGTAGATACGAGTTTATTTTATTTTTTTCTTTTTTCAAAATATGTATGTTCTTAAATTTGACAGAATTTTAATCGGTACCTACCTACCTAACTATTTGATTCTTTAGGTCCACTTGTCTCGCACTCATCGACATTGAAAAATCAATTTCCCTTGGGAATCCTGAAAGCAACTTTACAACTTTGTACTTCACATTTCACTAAATTATAATGGAATACGCAATGTTTTTCTCATCGACATTGAAAAATCAATTTCCCTTGGGAATCCTGAAAGCAACTTTACAACTTTGTACTTCACATTTCACTAAATTATAATGGGATGATATGCAATGTTTTTTCAATGTTTTTCTTTTGTAATGTTACGTCATAATTTTCGCGAAGGGTGAAGTGCAAAGTGACAAGTTGTTTATGGAACGCGAACCAGTGGACATAAAAAAGCTTAAAGTGCATAGGTTAATCGGTACCTACCTACCTAACTATTTGATTCTTTAGGTCCACTTGTCTCGCACTCATCGACATTGAAAAATCAATTTCCCTTGGGGATCCTGAAAGCAACTTTACAACTTTGTACTTCACATTTCACTAAATTACAATGGGATATGCAATGTTTTTCTTTTGTAATGTTACGTCATAATTTTTGCGAAGGGTGAAGTGCAAAGTGACAAGTTGTTTATGGAACGCGAACCAGTAGACATAAAAAAGCTTAAAGTGCATACTCCGGGTGTTCAGAAATTAACGCACAATATTTTATTCCAATGCATTTGGATCCATTTTGGATTATTATCAAAGTTGATTTAGTTGATACTGGGACTTGAGCTTCACTAACTTCAAGAGCATTTCCGGATCTCTAGGGTGTTCAGAAATTAACGCACAATATTTTATTCCAATGCATTTGGATCCATTTTGGATTATTATCAAAGTTGATTTAGTTGATACTGAGACTTGAGCTTCACTAACTTCAAGAGCATTTCCGGATCTCTATTTTTTTTTTAAGTCTTAAATTTGCCCCATCAATTAGCCCTTTACATTTCGTACGTTACATTTTGAACACCCTGCAAAATGAGCAATATGAAAATGTACAGAGCAAAAACTGGCTTTGTGTTGGATCATAAATAGAATTCTAGTTACATGAAGGGTTAAAGTTCACTTCCCCGGACATTTCCTCTTCATTGATTGTAACTGGAAAATAGGAAATTGGGGCGCTAAAATTTTCACTTGGTATTGTTAGCTTTTTTGGGACTTACCCATCAGGCCCCTAGCACATTTTAAGCGTATTCGGGTGAAATTTAGTAACGCGAAGGCGGGCCACCTAAAAATTCAAACTTTGAAAATTATACAGATTTCTAAGCGTATTCGGGTGAAATTTAGTAACGCGAAGGCGGGCCACCTAAAAATTCAAACTTTGAAAATTATACAGATTTCTTACACTAGAGGCGACCTAGTCACGTGATTCTAGTGTGAGAGGTGTGTATTATTTTCATAAGTTTGGATTTTTAAGTACCTATCACGCTACTCGGCACTACTAAAATCATTTGGTTCACATTTTATTTACTTAAATTACTTAAATAGCGAGCATGGTAGTTCGCCCCATCAAGTAAATATCAGAGCAAGTTACCAATTAATTGAGCTATTTTTTAAAGTCCTAGAAACTGAACACATACCCCCACATTAAATTGATAATTTTTTTTTTTATTTAATAAGCAGAAGAATGTTTCGATTTTATATCATTAGGGTGCATGAGAAAAATGAATGGGTAAGAAATGTGCAAGTCATCTTGGATCAGCAGATTGAATAATATTCTCGGCGTGAACGACCTGCTTCCTGTGTTTAAACGGTTTATTCCATAGCTTTGTGGCTCGCGGGAAAAAAGCTCGTTCTTAAATGCTGAAAACGGACCTTTGCTGATTGAAGAACCATAAGTTTTCACTAATCTGCTGATCCAATTTGACATAAAGAACCGATTGGCTGATCATCAGTCTAATGGCGATAAAAAGAGTAGGGTAGAGTGGGGTAAAAAAATGGACGGGTGAAAAGAAAATGTCTCTTTCCGTACATTGTATTCTGGACGAGGAGGACTGGCTCGAATGGGGGTCTATGGTTTGTGAGGCGCTCACCACACCACGACGTCTCTGGGCATGTTCGGTAGATTCGGGTGAGTCCAAGGAGAGACTCTTCATGCGTAAATTTAGTTTTTGTCGACGGGGAGAGTGGGGCGCTGAAATGAGAGTGACCGGTGGGGGTGAAGTCCGTTTAAAATAATTAGAAATAACGAAAATAAATTAATAATCCATGATTTATTCCACGTTGGTGGAGAAAACTTCCAAATACGCAAATATTAAGTATTAAGCAGGGGTATTAAGTATAATTAGGTATTAGGTAGGTGGGGGTGAGACTAGGGGGGAGCAGGGTAGGTTGGGGCAAACATTATGTTCGTCTCGAAATCAAAAGTTAGAAAAGTATATTATACGATTATACCCCTAATTTTTCCAGAAAGAAGCAAGACTTTAGAGCACGTTAGGGTAGGTTGGGGCAAAATTATGTAATTAAAAGTTAGAAAAACGTATTCTAATTCCCATAAATTCTCTAATTTTCCCAGAAAGAAACGAAAGTTTAGAGTAGGTTGGGGCAAAATTACTATGGTCTCGGAATCAAAAGTGTAAATACTACTTATTATGAATTGTTCTATGTATAACAGTGGTTATGAACATTTTTTGAGTCGTACTTTATCCGTTACTCCCAAATTTTAAGATGGAAATGTTTCCCAAAATGTTTAGGTAGGTACTCAATGAATGGGATCGATGTAAGTAGGTAAAATAACATTATTTCAATTACCCTAATTTTACGGATGTCTAATTTTGAAGGTATAGGACTTAAATGTTACCAGTACTACACGTTCTGTAACTAACGAAATACAAATAAATACAACACACACAAAATTGGTAGAAAACTACATAGATATCAAGGAGGGGATGATGAAGAGAAACTAAGTACACAAAAAATACATACAACATTGTTCTGATACAACAAAATACCACTCTTTTGGTACAACAAAAAATACAGCACTGTACCTATTAGTAAAAGGCTTCAAATACTTAATTAGAATTATTTTGAAGACAAAATGTTTGATGTGTGTATCAGGGGGAAAAAAAACAGTTTTAAGTACACAAAAATAAAATAAAATAAATAATAATAACTTTAGATTGGTAAGACCGTCCTTACCAATCTAAGATTGATCTTAAATTGGTAAAACCTGGTCCTTGGAAATAACTTGTTTAACATTTGATTTACCTACAAGAACACTCAAAACCGGCACAAAATAAAGAATAATAAATCAATGGCAGTTTTAGCTGAATAATATTTGAGGTATAAATAATTTTGAAGACAAAATCTTTGATGTGTGTATCAGGAAAAAAAGAAAACAGTTTTAAGTACACAAAAACAAATAAACAAAAATAAAATAAATAAATAATAATAACTTTAGGGACGGTCTTACAAATCTAAGATTGATCTTAAATTGGTAAAACCTGGTCCTTGGAAATAACTTGTTTAACATTTAATTTACCTACAAGAACACTCAAAACCGGCACAAAATAAGAATAATAAATCAATGGCAGTTTTAGCTGAATAATATTTGAGGTATCAATAGTTTGAATTATTATAACAGAATAATAAGTATTATCTACTAAATGTGCCTCTACAATAAAGTGATTGTGAATGAGTGAGTTGTCGGCAGGTAAACGAGTAAAACCAATATCCTTTGTTCTGCAATATTGTCGAAAAAGTTCAGCTTTGGTCAAGCTTGGTTAGCTTTTGTCATCTCCGGTAAGCTAAACACATAATTGATTGAACAATTTTCCCAGGCAATAATTTGTAGAAAGAAAATCTTATTAGAGGGAAGTTACCGCCCTAGTTGATAAGACATCCCTAAATTCTACCTTTGTTTTATTTTGTTGTTCAATCCATCTCTATATTCTTAACAAAAATTTCGAAGTAATGCTTTTGAAAGCAGCTCTCCATGAAATCTCAAGTTAAGCAACGTTGACCTTGTTGTGTATCTGGACGAGTGACTGAACTTCCACTTATTGTAATTCTTCAATCCGGATGCACTCAGCCTCACGAGAGCATAAACCTGTCTTAATGTTCAACCAAATGGTAAAGAAGGTTCAACTTTTAGGGTGTTCTATTACTAATGTCATATGAGTTAGAGGGAAGTTACCGCCCTAGTTGATAAGACATCCCTAAATTCTACCTTTGTTTTATTTTGTTGTTCAATCCATCTCTATATTCAAAATCTTATAAGTCTCGTTTACCTGTCGCCTGAGGCAGGTGCAGGGACTACACTACACAAAATTCAAACGAAAATACAGAGAAAAGTAACACAGTGAAATTAAACAGCAATTCACGCTAAAAACTTTAGCTACCAGTGAAATACATAAATCTAGCTACATGGAGGTGTTTTCAATTTCTACTATTAGATAGAAACAGCAATGGAGCAGTTGCATTTGGGTAAAATTTATGATTAAAAGATCGATTCCTATGAAAAAAGCTGTGTGGATGCATAAGGAGTAAGAATAACTAAAAATTTCACGATTCTAAGCAATGTACAGACAAATCTACAATTTTATTTATATAGATTCTTAACAAATATTTCGAAATAATGCTTTTGAAAGCAGCTCCCCATGAAATCTCAAGTTAAGCAACGTTGACCTTGTTGTGTATCTGGACGAGTGACTGAACTTCCACTCATTGTAATTCTTCAATCTGGATGCACTCAGCCTCATGAGAGCATAAACCTGTCTTAATGTTCAACCAAATGGTAAGGAAGGTTCAACTTTTAGGGTGTTCTATTGTAAATCTAGCTACATGGAGGTGTTTTCAATTTCTACTATTAGATAGAAACAGCAATGGAGCAGTTGCATTTGGGTAAAATTTATGATTGAAAGATCGATTCCTATGAAAAAAGCTGTAAAAAATCCAAATCTGAGGTCAAAACTCCGAAAAAATAACTATAAAAGGTCGAAAATTCAATTTTAATTTTCCGTCAGAGTCCTGAACTCTGACATCATACTTCAGGAGATGCCCAGAAACGTGTGCGCACAAACATGAATTGCGCAGAAATGCAGGCGCACAAACAGATTAATGTGTTGCATTCGATTCCATCATGCCACCATTTTGTAAAAGAAAATGTATAATTTGACCTCAAAAGCGTCAAATACGATAAGAAATAAAAGAATAAAGTCCCGCCACAGTATTAAGTGTGTGGTAAAAGAAAGGTATAAAGAAAGGGTAAAACAAACGATATCATACTTTCAGGCAGCGATATTGAACGACCTTGAGATCGGCCACCAAACATGGAGAAGCTCTTGACGCCGCCAAATAATTTCCTGCGTCGGACCGCCTCGTTGGGTAAAGGTGAAACATTGCCATAGCCTATAGGATGAGGGGAAGATAGAAAAGCAATACGGGTGGTACAACAAGCGAAAGAAAATAATGAGTAGAATTTGTTTAAAAAAAACTCATTAAATCCGTTATAATTGACTGAATGCGTTATAATGGATTGGATTCGTTATAAGTAATGTAACATTTTTTACAAAACTTCAAATTATCGGTTAGATTCCATGACATTGCCATAGCCTATAGGATGAGGGGAAGATAGAAAAGCAATACGGGTGGTACAACAAGCGAAAGAAAATAATGAGTAGAATTTGTAAAAAAAAACTCATTAAATCCGTTATAATTGACTGAATGCGTTATAATGGATTGGATTCGTTATAAGTATTCGTTACAAGTAGTAACATTTACATGTATTGTAAATGTTACAATACTTAAAATTATCGGTTAGATTCCATCGGTTGGATGGAACCCGTCATAACGGATGCAATCAATTGTAACCGATGGATTCAGTTAAGGGGGGTTTCACCAATGGCCTAACCGGAGATTTCAATAATGGGAGATTTTTAAACATCTAAAAGGGAGTATAATTAAAGAGATAAATCTAGATTTGAAGGAATGGCCTAACCGGAGATTTCAATAATGGGAGATTTTTAAACATCTAAAAGGGAGTATAATTAAAGAGATAAATCTAGATTTGAAGGAGTTAAATGTGTTGCAAATGACTCAAATACACATTTGACATCTTTAAATCTAGAACAATCTAGTAACTCCTTTTTTGTTGAAAAATCTCCTTTCGTGAAATCTCCGATTAAGTTTTTAATAAAACCCACCACAACTTTGTTAGGTACTTTTTAGTAGAAACATAAATATCTATTGATGATGCAAGATCTAAACGAAAGTGTAACATATAATCTAAGAAAAAATAATGTAAATATGTAAATTATGAAGCTTATAGCAAAGATATCAAGATCAAGAGGATAAAGTTAAACATAATATTGATAGAAGTGGCATTATGATAAAATACGTGACAAATAAAAATAAATTAAAAGTGATGAACATAAGTGAACGAATGTTAAAATTAATTTTGTTAACGTAAAATAGCTAGAAATATAACGTAAAATGGGTTAATTACGAAACATGGAAATTTTCTTAATTTGAGAGTTCTTTCATGTGCTTTTGGAATCGTGATACAAAGTCTATAAAAGAAATAATATGAATAAACATACTTCTAAAATTGTCTAGAATAAAAGATGGACATAAATTATTCAAACACTTACCTAATTATGTATGTGATGGAAGCAAAAGTTTATGAATAACATTTATATATAAAAAAAATCAAATAATTTATTACAGCTACATGTTATGATCATCTGCCAAATTTAGAATTATCTAGACCTACAGTGTTGGTATTTTATGGAGTTGTATCTAGTTTTACACAATACATAACGCTTTGTATTACTAGCTCGAAGTATTACACATGCTCTTTCATACGTAGTTTTTCATTTAGAACTGAAAAATGAATCAAATTATGTAGATACCTCACACGGGTCAATTTATACATTGGTCAAAGTACATGCTTTCTAAAAAAAATCAACATACCAATATGGGATCATCGGTGTTTGCCAAGGAATACATGCAAAGTTGCAAAGGACGTGCAATATTATTATATGCATATTATGTACAAATTTGTAATAACTAAAGATTTTTTTTTTTCTCAATTACAGAACTTGCATCCATTTTGCGAACATTGTAAATAAATTATCTTCAAGTCATTTTAAATATTTCAATTCATGTCAAACCATCACATCGTCAAGATGGAAGCCTGCAGCGCTGCGGCCCTTTAATTAAAATTTTAATCAGACACGTCTTCTACTAGTTCTTCTTCTGCATCTTCTCTCTTTTCCTTCTTCTACTTCTACTTCTTATTGGCCTTCTACATACTCACGAAGTTATTCGTGGAAAACTGGCAGGGATGTAAAATATCCCCTCATCCAAATTTGAAAACATGTCATGCAATTAGACATACAAGTATATAAACTAACAGATAAAATGGCAGAGAATGTAAAAATTTGAAAACCAAACTAGATATCGAAATTGAAGATATAAACATCGAGAACCAAACGAAGGAGTCGATACGATAATGGACTGAAATACTAAATGAAGGATTTATTGATCTCTTGTAATGGGTGACAAAGGTGTAATTGTTGGAAATGGATATCGACCCGTAAATAAATAAAATAAAAATAATAAACAATAGGTACATACATAGATACGTAAACTTTCAATTCAATCTCAAATCGTAGCGACTCCTCATATGTTTAGTTTGTTCACAATATACATAAATATTTGAAAATAACGTATTAGAAAAAAATATTAGAAGTTAGAAAACCTACAAATTTGGAAAATATAAAACTATTCATAAGAGATGATTCAGTCAAAACTGTCATTGTCACTTTTATAATAGAAAATCCTACTATAAAAACTTTTGGCTTTTTTAAATTATTATTTTTCGTCGAAATTTCCTTCTAAATACAAGCAATCAGTTTTCATTGTAAAATTCTACACTACAGTCAAGTTCGTAACACGAGTAAAGAGATAGGAGCTTAACATTACTATCTTGTCTGGAAAAGGATTAATAATATTTAATAATGGGGCACTCTACTCTAACACAAGGGCATGTAGGTACTTATTTTTAACAATAAATGCTCCAAAGAATGCTTAACATCAACGACTCCTCATGTGTTTAGTTTGTTCATACTATACATAAATATTTGAAAATAACGTATTAGAAAAAAATATTAGAAATTAGAAAACCTATGAATTTGGAAAATCGTTAGAAAATAGAAAACCTAATATAACAATGAGTTAGAAAGATTCGTTAGAAAACCTATCCTACAAAAGTAACACATAATATTAGGAGGACCGTTTTAGAGGTCAAAAAATACTTACTTTTCCTGATCTTTTGAGCTCCCATTACTCGGGGCGGGAGTTTTCAAGCTTTTGAAAGCTTTCAGCCATTTAGATTTCATGCTGCCTTGTGAGGATGAGGACATTTTACGATCGCGCGAACTAGAACCGGCAGGGTCTGTACCCGCGGACTCGATTTTATTCGTGAACAAGTCTTTCTGTGAACATAAGAAGAAAAGGAAATTGAATTCGCGAACTAGAACCGGCAGGGTCTGTACCCGCGGACTCGATTTTATTCGTGAACAAGTCTTTCTGTGAACATAAGAAGAAAAGGAAATCGAACTTAATTTTGGAAGCCAACATTTCTCAAAGGCTAATGAAATGGTTGTTAAGGTAAACAAAAGTCACTAACGAACTACTAATTAAAGGCAATAGACATACACTCAATGTCATAATCCAATATTATGTCATTACTACTGGAGATGTCTGTTGTTTGCATGAAGTTAAGTACAGTACATTATTTGTAGCTACAGACCTATCTACCTACCTATCTTTTTTCACAGGTTAATTTCTACCTTTTGACTTCTAGAGTAATTTGATGTAGTAGACACAGGTACTTTGAAGGTTAGTGAACAAACATAGGCCAAAATAGTTAAAATTGAATTATTAATATAGATACCTAGGTACCTATTTACATTTGTACATATCTATGGTCAAAATTCTCGATTAGGTATATAAAAATTTTCTTCTCTACAGGGCTGAGTGATTAATCAACATATCCTACGCACGTTCACCCCTCCAGATACCAGCCATGCTTAACGTTGCTTAACTTCTTTGAAAATTGGTCGGTTGAGTACAAGGCTATCAGGGTTGTAAACTAATGATTTTTATGAATGCCGTGTTTTTCAGTGATTATGCAATGTGCGTAGCATTGTGCTATTAGTGGAGAAGTCTGCTGCACCAGTAGGGTGTTTGTTTAGGTTTGGAATGTTTGGATAAAACCTAGGACCACAGTTTGTTAGATTGCATGTTGCATTGTTATGTTGGGTTGCATTTGGCACATGACGCCATTGAAGAAATGAGACGCAATTTTTTCGCAATCAATCAGTAGAATTCTCGTCCTCGAAATAGAATCTACATGTAGAGACGACATAAGACACCAATCAGTTTTCAGCTTCGAGGCAAAATGACCTCTTCAGAGAAAGGTTAATTTTCTTCTGCTTAGAATTCTACCAATAGGAAAAAGATACCTAAATCAGTTTTAATTTCAGGGCGTTAAGCTGATATTATCTATTTTTCAGAACCTCGGTTCAGAACCAGAATTAGAACAGAATTTTTCAGAACCTCAGAATCAGAAAAGAAAAATGATAAAAGAATAGACCTTCCCGAAAAAGGTCCACAATTTAAAAATAAGTAATAAAAAAAGACCCAAACCACGGAATTCTGTTTTACCGTGTTTACTTCCCCAGAATCTCGAGAATATTTTCTTCCTGTAGCGAAGTACAGGGCGAGCAGCGGATATAATTTTCACCTTTTAATGGACTATTCCTGGAAGAGGCTAACTAAACGCGTATTAAAAACTTCGCTCGTATCAAAAAGTCAACATAAAATGGAAGGACGCATTATCCAAATGAAGGACGAAGTCAGGGAGAGGTGCCTGAAATCGAGAAGGGAGAAAAGGCTGAAGGAAGGGTGCCCAAACAGGGAAAGGTACCAGGAAGGAAAAGGGACTAGAATTATTAACTACGAAGTCCGAGAGGGGCACCAGAAGAGAATAGGGGATAAGGATAAAGATATAAAAGAAGAAGAGGCAAGGATGAAGGAAGGGCGCCTAAACAGGGAGGGGTACCAGAAGGAAAAGATGGGACAAGGATGAAGGAATGGTGCCCAAATAGGGAAGGGGTATAATAAGGAGGAGACGGTCTCGAGGGATATGTAATGCCACACCCTGTGGGGACAACAGTGAATGTGACACGCAACACACGCCAGAGCTACTCATCCATAATAACGTTTCTCAGTGGGAAGGACGAGGTTGATTTCGGGGAAAAATGAGGAGAAAGAGTCAAATGGTCCCAAAAATTTAAAAAAAAAAAAAAAAAAAAAAAAAAAAAAAACCCAAACCACGGAATTCTGTTTTACCGTGTTTACTTCCCCACAATCTCGAGAATATTTTCTCCCTGTAGCGAAGTACAGGGCGAGCAGCGGATATAATTTTCACCTTAATGGACTCTTCCTGGAAGAGGCTAACTAAACGCGTATTAAAAACTTCGCTCGTAGCAAAAAGTCAACATAAAATGGAAGGACGCATTATCCAAATTAAGGACGAAGTCAGGGAGAGGTGCCTGAAATGGAGAAGGGACAAGAACGGAGAAAAGGCTGAAGGAAGGGTGCCCAAACAGGGAAAGGTACCAGGAAGGGAAAGGGACTAGAATTATTAACTACGAAGTCCGAGAGGGGCACCAGAAGAGAATAGGGGATAAGGATAAAGATTTAAAAGAAGAAGAGACAAGGATGAAGGAAGGGCGCCTAAACAGGGAGGGGTACCAGAAGGAAAAGATGGGACAAGGATGAAGGAATGGTGCCCAAATAGGGAAGGGGTATAACAAGGAGAAGACGGTCTCGAGGGATATGTAATGCCACACCCTGTGGGGACAACAGTGAATGTGACACGCAACACACGCCAGAGCTACTCATCCATAATAACGTTTCTCAGTGGGAAGGACGAGGTTGATTTCGGGGAAAAATGAGGAGAAAGAGTCAAATGGTCGAAACGTGTCCATTAGGTGCCTGCTATCTCAAGATAATACCAAGGGTGTGGTCGTGGTGTTTAATGAGAAATGTGACTGGAGGTGGAGTGGATGCGAAGGTTGTATTCGAGGAAATTTCAGATGAAAGACTCTGGTCTGAGGTTTCAGACATGAGGAATAAGAAGGAGGAAAAATAAACTAATCAAGAGTAAGGGGTACGTCAGCCTAGTTCGCTTGAAGCAGAACGCGTTTGCCTTGTAAGCGCTAGGTAGCAGGTTCGTTTCTCTTATCCTAAACAGATAAGGTTTGTTCTTGGAACGCACAGCTTTCTGATTTCCAGTCTTCCTTCTGATGTTTGCGCGTCTCCCGGTATGCTTGAAAGAGAATTCTCATGCTATTCAAATGCCCACATGGCACAATACATGTGTCAGTACTTCAATTCATCAAGAACTCTTCTACTTCAAATAGTGTAATAACTTTAAACCAATGGCGTGTTTTACTGATCTTCATGGGATCTAGTGAAGCACTGCTCCCTTTCCTTTCTACAGGGGTTTTTAATCCCCTTCTCCTACTTATCATTACAGAACATAGGAAGTATTTGGACACGTTGAAAGGAAAGATCAAGAATATGTTGGAAAGAGGTTGAGAGATATGGGAGTTAGAGGCAAAAGAGACAGAGGAAAGAGGAAGACCTAAGATAAGATGAATGGACAATATGAAACAGGAGTTGAGAGAAAAGCTGGAAGTCAGCAAAGCCCAAAACCGGGGCGCATAGAAGAGGTTGATCAAAAATATCGACCCCACTTGAGTGGGAAAAGAGAAGACATGGTAAAAGAAGAAGATTCAGGCTGGATTCAAAGACCACCAGCAGATCGGCATATTGTACATGGGTTTATAGTTATAGCTTCCCCATTTGAAATTCTCACCACACGCCTCTGCTTTTAACTATCGTATATCTATTTTTTTCCTTCGATGTGACGTCAATAAAGCTCATCAACCCAATACCTGTCCAATTTTGACGGCAACAGAAACCATCGTGTGCTAGAGAGAATTTTGAACTTTCCTAACAGTATATTATCTTCCAATCAATATCATACATAACTAATGAGTGAAGTGCCCCGCGAGGATACCTGGCAACCCTGTTCAGTTCCTCACGATAAATCCTCAAGTTCTTGACGATAAATTAAATAAATAAGTAGGTAATTAAAGTGTCCTTATTCGTTTAGGAGTCCTTAGAAAATCGGTGGGTCTTCATTTGAAGGTTAACGGTAGTACAATAAAATTTCATATTGTGTACATCAGTTGGTAGGAATAGACCAAGAAATTTCAAAAATACGAAACAATCCAAATTTCAAGAGTGAACATTGGCATCATGGTCATTCAAAGGAGTTAGCGGCAAACTTCAAAGGAGTGAGAATCAAAACTCGCAGGAGTAACGAAATTCTAAGGAGCTCTTCAAAATTCAGATGAATAAAGTTCAAAAGAAGGTAAACCTATTTCAAGGATTAAACAAGGAGTGAATCTCAAAATTCCAAGGCCAATGAAAATCTACGTCCTGAGTCCCGTTCCTCCTTATCCTGTTTTAGGGAAAGAAATATTCTCTTTCATTTCATATCTTCTCATCCCTTCTATCTCTCCCCCTTTTCTCTTTTTTTTCCATATCCATCTCTCTCCCTTTTCTTTGAAACTTTACAAGGCCATCATTTCCGTTACTGTTGTACGATAAGTGTCACAAAACTTTGTTCACTTTGCGATTTGTGTGGGTAACAAAGTCATGATTGTGTACAACAAAGTAGAGAAGAAATGGAGCGAGAAAATGAAGTAATCAAAAGAGAAAGATGAATCACATTCAAAGGAAGCGAAGATAAATAGAGTGAAGTAAATGGAAGAACAAGTTTCAAAGTTCAAAGATACCTGATAGCATAATTAGATGGGTGGATAAAAAGATAGTGTACCTACAACAAGTTTGTGAGAATTCATGGAAAGTTAAGAGAGTTTGAAGATGCTGAAAGGACGCATTGTGATGCTGTTGAATGTACGAAGGAGTTTTTGAATAGAATAAAAGAGAATTGAAATTGAAAGAGGTTCATGACCTGTTCTTCATCAAGGTTGAAAGAAGCCTTGAAAACTGAAGAAGATTCTATTCATTTCATTCTGATAGCACTATTGGAAAATTGGACTGTCCAGTGAGGAAGAATGAGCTCTAAAGGACTGAAGAAGCTTCTACACATTTCTTTCCAAGAACTATTGGAAAATTCGACTGTCGCTGGTGTTTACACTATTGGAAAATTGGACTGTCCAGTGAGGAAGAATGAGCTCTAAAGGACTGAAGAAGCTTCTACACATTTCTTTCCAAGAACTATTAGAAAATTCGACTGTCGCTGGTGTTTATTTTTGCTGAGCTTCTATACGATTTTTACCCATTTTATAGAGAAAGACGAAAACTGTAAACCTTGAATGAAAAGGGTTGTTTAGAAAATACAGCTGAGTGCAGAGGCAGGAGATATTTTTGGATGTTTGAAAGGATGGTCCTTTGTTCTGGGGTTTCTAATTTGTATTTTGACATTAATCAAGGCTTGAGAGCTATATCAATATACAGGTCAATCCAGTTTCCATTTTTATAAATAGGTAACTTAAGTAAAATAGTAGGTCAATCCAGAATTCAACTTAATCTCGAGCGAATCAGGCATGGTTAAACCCACCCTCGCAAATTTAAATTAAATTGAGCCGTTTCGAAGCAACAACACGTGAATTGTGAGACTTACCTGATGTGAACTGGCTATCTCCCCCCCCCACCCATCTCTAATGTGGTCTTTTTAATAATAGGTAATAAATAGCAGGTTACCCTGGTATTCCTAGCAAAGGCAATGATCAGATCACCTACGTTCTATCAGAGGTATTAAGAAATCCCTTTTATTGGAAAAATTCTTTAACCAATGTTGATAGCTATGTACATAGCTACATACATATTATTTAACTAATGTTGGTATAACTTTTATTGGAACGGTTGCGCTACTTATGTCCCATATTTTAAAGAAAACATGAATAAAACCATGTAAAAGTACCTACAATATAGGTACCTACATAATTATATTTCTCTATCACTATAGGAATTAACCGTATAATGATAAATTCAAGTAAGTACTAGGTGAAAGCTTACTCCTGACGTCTTGTATTAGTACACAAAGGACTAAAATACACAATATCAGATGAAAAAACAAGTAAGCATACAGAAAAAACAAAACATAGATACACAACAACGATCAAAACACGAAGCAATATTTGGCTTTTGTTACCGTGAAAAAATAAAATTTATTACAGAATGTTCACAGTATTTTTACTATCACAATAAAAAAATCGAAATTTCCTAGCACCACTGGGTAAAAATTTAATGAACAATAAGATTAATAGTTAAACAAGTAGAAAATAAAACAATGTGAATATTTTATTCATTCAGGGAAAAAACTTGGATTTTGAGATTCGGCATTTTTTTTCTTGTTCTAAATAATAATGTCCAAGGAACTTTTAATTATGAATGCACTTCTAGTTTTCCTAACAAACTAATAAGGGACATCACGTGCTGTTATTTCGGGGTGCACTGAGCCTTGTTATGATAAATCAAAGAAACAAAGACATTTCCCCCCCGCCCCGTGATTTTTAGCTAAATCTCCTTTAAATGTGAGCTATTAATTTCCAACGAAAGTCATATTTTTGGGTCGGGGTTGTGTTTTTTTGGGTCACTAGGAAGCTGTTCGCTATGAAAACTCATGTTTGTTACCTGAATGGAAAACTCGCAAACGTGATATTGACTTGAGGTTTGAGAGAAAGAGTGTCGTGTGCGCATGTCTTCTGCAAAGGCTTCCACGAAGTTCTTTTAACCTATGGTATACCTGAAGGAAAATGAAATTTTCATGCTGTTCGGTGTGTTGATGTTGCGAATAACTAAGTAAAAACTGTCGCATTCCCATTACTTTGCGTCTTTCCAGTCGACACGACGCAACGTTGTAGTTTCTTTGCCGGCGGCGTCCACCTGTTCTACTGTGGGTGGTTGGGGGGCGCTGAATACTCGGAGGCGATGAGAGGGGTGGGGGTGGGAGGGGAGAGGGGAGATGGACTTGACGAAGTGCGCCAGATCGTTGGAGGGGAGTACGCTTCGGCACTGGGAGCTCAGGTTGTCGTAGCGTCGCGTCTGTTCGGTCGCCTGTAGACAAGACAGTGGGGATTGGGGGTTTTCAAAGACAAATTTGCAGCATTTTTTTTCTTGTTCTAAATAATAATGTCCAAGGAACTTTTAATTATGAATGCACTTCTAGTTTTCCTAACAAACTAATAAGGGATATCACGTGCTGGTATTTCGGGGTGCACTGAGCCTTGTTATAATTATAAATCAAAGAAATAAAGACATTTCCCCCCCGCCCCGTGATTTTTAGCTGAATCTCCTTTAGAGGTGAGCTAGTAATTTCCACCGAAAGTCATATTTTTGGGTCGGGGTTGTGTTTTTTGGGTCACTAGGAAGCTGTTCGCTATGAAAATTCATGTTTGTTACCTATTTGATTAGCTGTCATTAAAAGCGGTTCGATTTCGTGTAATCATGACAACTGACCTCATCAAAGGTGACATACAGATAACGTTATCAATATCAAATTTGTAGACTAAGGAAGTCAAACACTTCAAACCAAAATAACGAATCGAATAGGAAGGTGATGTATGTCTAAACAGGAGAATGGAGTTCTCGCATTCTGATTGGTTCTTTCATTTTGGGTCGATGACTCCTTGCTGCCATATTCAAATGGATAAGGTATAGGTACCTATACTTTATTTCTTTTAATACAACACAGAAATTCATCTGAAATCTTTAATTACAGTACATTTCTTCAGGGACAACTAGGTACTACATAGTTAAAACTATACTTACCAAGTGGGAGCGTAGTGACATCCAACCCATTGTTTATTTATTTAAACCGAACCGAGAAAATCAAGTGAGAACTTCGAAAATCGGAAATTAAAAGTACAGTTGAAAAGGCTGATTTTTTTTTATTAGAAAAACTTTTTAAAAATATAATTAATTTTAATTCAAGGTCAGTGTTGTAGAAAGAAATTAGTTTAGATAGGTTTTAATTTAAAGATTAATTAATTTTAACGTTAAAACTAAGAGAATGGGAAATACAATGATTAAATCATATAATTATTTAGGTGATGGTTTAATAATAAATTTAATAAAATAAATAGGTATTTGTTTATTTTTAAGGAATATTTTTCAAAAAAGGAACGATCTCTACAAGGAAAACCGTCAATACCTACATTAGTCAGAAATAAGTAAAGAGGTAGATAAACAAAAATAATTAATACCCAAACAAATTTACCCATGGAAAAAACCCCTCTCAATAGGTAGGTACCTCTTTTTTCTTCCCTACCGTCAAGTACATTTATCTTTTTCAACAAAACCATACTCTCCTTTACTTTAAGTCCTCCACCTTCAATTAGTCACCAGTACTCACCACCTCCCAAACAGATACTCACCACGCGTGTTGCCGCTTAACTCAAGTGATCGCAAAAGAAATCCTGCTCAAATAGTCGTGTTTCGTAGTTTTCCTCCAAACTTTATGTGTACCTAACCATAGAGAACTCTGCGGACAAGGAAATTATTGAGGAAAGACAAGAAGCACACACCCTTAGTTTTTCCTCAAGATAAAACCCTCAAGAATTTCCTCAACCGCACGCAATCTTAATCTCATTATAGAGTTATAAGCTACAGAGTCAGTAAAGACTGCTTGCTGTTATGGCGGGGAATAATGAATGAAGGATCAACCTCTGGCAAAAGTGACTTTTATATTCTACTGACTAAAGTTGAGGTACGAAACTACGAGCAGTGTAGGAGGTGCTGTACTCTACAGACCAAAGAGAACTCTAGGTATTGCACCCTACTGACTAAACAGAACTATGTATTTCACCCTACTGACTAAACAGAATCACGTATGTATGTACTCCGCCCTACTAACCTCTGCTGTATCCTGCTGAGCGTATCCAGGGCATCCTGGAGTTGTTTGATCTGGGTCTCCAGCTCAGCGGCCTCGGTTCGTAACGATTCGTACCGGGATTTCACATCTAACGAGGCCAACCGATCTATAACGAGCTCGTTCTTCAATTGGACTCCTTCCTGCGAACACGGTAAGCCAATCAGGGTAAGTGCTTCGCAAGGTAATAAATCAAATCAAAGAGACTAAAATAAGGAAAAACAAACGTCGCGACGCGCGTCGGGCCAAAAACTCATGGAGCGTTGAAACGTTAAAAAAAGAAAGCACGGTAATTAATTTTGACATTTCCAAGAAGAAAAAAAAAAAATGCTCGTACAATGGTTACAAATACGTTTGCTATCTAGATTTTTTAGTTGTCTCAAATTGGATACCATATTTTCTTTCTTTTTTTTTTCTAATTCCCTTCAACCCGTTAGCACAGGGTCCGATGTGTGAATCTTCAACCGCCACTAATTCCTAAAGTAACTGGAGAGGTAATTTTCTTTTTGTAAACTCAAGGTTCTTAGTCATAGACTCATTGCTGATTGGTATCTTCTCTCTTCTCAGGATATTTTTTCTCCCCTGACAAGAATCAATTGTTTGTGGAACAGGTTGGTACTTATAGTACAATTCTTAGAATTAGTATGAGTGAGTGAGTCAGTCAGTCAGTCAGTCAGTGAGTGAGTCAGTTACACAAGGGGCTGTATATATTTTAGATAAAATGGTAGAGAATATAAAAATTTGAAAACCAAACTAGATATCGAAATTGAAGATATCAACATCGAGAACCAAACGAAGGAGTCGATACGATAATGGACTGAAATACTAAATGAAGGATTTATTGATCTCTTGTAATGTGTGACGAAGGTGTAATTGTTGTAAATGGAGATCGACCCGTAAATAAACAAATAAAAACAATAGGTACCTACATACATAGATACGTAAACTTTCAATTCAATCTCAAATCGTAGAGACTCCTCATGTGTTTAGTTTGTTCATACTATACATAAATATTTGAAAATAACGTATTAGAAAAAAATATTAGAAATTAGAAAACCTACAAATTTGGAAAATCTCAAATGGTCGAAACGTGTCCATTAGGTGCCTGCTATCTCAAGATAATACCAAGGGTGTGGTCGTGGTGTTTAATGAGAAATGTGACTCTTACTTATCATTACAGAACATACCTAGAAAGTATTTGGACACGTTGAAAGGAAAGATCAAGAATATGTTGGAAAGAGGTTGAGAGATATGGAAGTTAGAGGCAAAAGAGACAGAGGAAAGAGGAAAACCTAAGATAAGATGTATGGACAATATGAAACAGGAGTTGAGAGAAAAGCTGGAAGTCAGCAAAGCCCAAAACCGAGGCGCATAGAAGAGGTTGATCAAAAATATCGGCTGGATTCAAAGACCACCAGCAGATCGGCATATTGTACATGGGTTTATAGTTATAGCTTCCCCATTTGAAATATTCTCACCACACACCTCTGCTTTTAACTATTGTATATCTATTTTTTCCTTCGATATGACGTCAATAAAGCTCATCAACCCAATACCTGTCCAATTTTGACGGCAACAGAAACCATCGTGTGCTAGAGAGAATTTTGAACTTTCCTAACAGTATATTATCTTCCAATCAATATCATACATAACTAATGAGTAAAGTGCCCCGCGAGGATACCTGGCAACCCTGCTACTGACTAAACAGAATCACGTATGTATGTACTCCGCCCTACTAACCTCTGCTGTATCCTGCTGAGCGTATCCAGGGCATCCTGGAGTTGTTTGATCTGGGTCTCCAGCTCAGCGGCCTCGGTTCGTAACGATTCGTACCGGGATTTCACATCTAACGAGGCCAACCGATCTATAACGAGCTCGTTCTTCAATTGGACTCCTTCCTGCGAACACGGTAAGCCAATCAGGGTAAGTGCTTCGCAAGGTAATAAATCAAATCAAAGAGACTAAAAGAAGGAAAAACAAACGTCGCGACGCGCGTCGGGCCAAAAAGTCATGGAGCGTTGAAACGTTAGAAAAAGAAAGCACGGTAATTAATTTTGACATTTCCAAGGAAAAAAAAAAAAAAAATGCTCGTACAATGGTTACAAATACGTTTGCTAACTAGATTTTTTAGTTGTCAAAAATTGGATACCTACATACATAACTATATTTTCTTTCTTTTTTTTTCTAATTCCCTTTTACCCGTTACCACAGGGTCCGATGTGTGAATCTTCAACCGCCACTATTTCCTAAAGTAACGGGAGAGGTAGTTCTCTTTTTGTAAACTCAAGGTTCTTAGTCATAGACTCATTGCTGATTGGTATCTTCTCTCTTCTCAGGATATTTTTTCTCCCCTGACAAGAATTGTTTGTGGAACAGGTTGGTACTTATAGTACAATTCCTTGGTAGTTGGGATCAGGTTACTTACAATTCCTTGGTAGTTGGGATCAGGTTACTTACAATTCCTTGGTAGTTGGGATCAGGTTACTTACTATTCCTTGGTAGTTGGGATCAGGTTACTTACTATTCCTTGGTAGTTGGGATCAGGTTACTTACAATTCCTTGGTAGTTGGGATCAGGTTACTTACAATTCCTTGGTAGTTGGGATCAAGTTACTTACAATTCCTTGGTAATTGGGATCAAGTTACTTACTATTCCTTGGTAGTTGGGATCAGGTTACTTACAATTCCTTGGTAGTTGGGATCAGGTTACTTACAATTCCTTGGTAGTTGGGATCAGGGTACTTACAATTCCTTGGTAGTTGGGATCAGGTTACTTACAATTCCTTGGTAGTTGGGATCAGGTTACTTACTATTCCTTGGTAGTTGGGATCAGGTTACTTATAATAATTCCTTGGTAGTTGGGATCAGGTTACTTACAATAATTCCTTGGTAGTTGGGATCAGGTTACTTACAATAATTCCTTGGTAGTTGGGATCAGGTTACTTACAATAATTCCTTGGTAGTTGGGATCAGGTTACTTACAATAATTCCTTGGTAGTTGGGATCAGGTTACTTACAATAATTCCTTGGTAGTTGGGATCAGGTTACTTACAATAATTCCTTGGTAGTTGGGATCAGGTTACTTACAATTCCTTGGTAGTTGGGATCAGGTTACTTACAATAATTCCTTGGTAGTTGGGATCAGGTTACTTACAATAATTCCTTGGTAGTTGGGATCAGGTTACTTACAATAATTCCTTGGTAGTTGGGATCAGGTTACTTACAATAATTCCTTGGTAGTTGGGATCAGGTTACTTACAATAATTCCTTGGTAGTTGGGATCAGGTTACTTACAATAATTCCTTGGTAGTTGGGATCAGGTTACTTACAATAATTCCTTGGTAGTTGGGATCAGGTTACTTACAATAATTCCTTGGTAGTTGGGATCAGGTTACTTACAATAATTCCTTGGTAGTTGGGATCAGGTTACTTACAATAATTCCTTGGTAGTTGGGATCAGGTTACTTACAATTCCTTGGTAGTTGGGATCAGGTTACTTACAATAATTCCTTGGTAGTTGGGATCAGGTTACTTACAATAATTCCTTGGTAGTTGGGATCAGGTTACTTACAATAATTCGTTTCGAAGCAACAACACGTGAATTGTGAGACTTACCTGATGTGAACTGGCTATCTCCCCCCCCCACCCATCTCTAATGTGGTCTTTTTAATAATAGGTAATAAATAGCAGGTTACCCTGGTATTCCTAGCAAAGGCAATGATCAGATCACCTACGTTCTATCAGAGGTATTAAGAAATCCCTTTTATTGGAAAAATTCTTTAACCAATGTTGATAGCTATGTACATAGCTACATACATATTATTTAACTAATGTTGGTATAACTTTTATTGGAACGGTTGCGCTACTTATGTCCCATATTTTAAAGAAAACATGAATAAAACCATGTAAAAGTACCTACAATATAGGTACCTACATAATTATATTTCTCTATCACTATAGGAATTAACCGTATAATGATAAATTCAAGTAAGTACTAGGTGAAAGCTTACTCCTGACGTCTTGTATTAGTACACAAAGAACTAAAGTACACAATATCAGATGAAAAAACAAGTAAGCATACAGAAAAAACAAAACATAGATACACAACAACGATCAAAACACGAAGCAATATTCAGCTTTTGTTACCGTGAAAAAATAAATTTTATTACAGAATGTTCACAGTATTTTAACTATCACAATAAAAACTCGAAATTTCCTAGCACCACTGGGTAAAAATTGAATGAACAATAAGATTAATAGTTAAACAAGTAGAAAATAGAACAATGTGAATATTTTATTCATTCAGGGAAAAAAGGGAAAAAACTTGGATTTTGAGATTCGAAAAAAAAAAAGAATTGAATGGAAAACTCGCAAACGTGATATTGACTTGAGGTTTGAGAGAAAGAGTGTCGTGTGCGCATGTCTTCTGCAAAGGCTTCCACGATGTTCTTTTAACCTATAGTATACCTGAAGGAAAATGAAATTTTCATGCTGTTCGGTGTGTTGATGTTGGGAATAACTAAGTAAAAACTGTCGCATTCCCATTACTTTGCGTCTTTCCAGTCGACGCGACGTTGTAGTTTCCAACCTATAGTATACCTGAAGGAAAATGAAATTTTCATGCTGTTCGGTGTGTTGATGTTGGGAATAACTAAGTAAAAACTGTCGCATTCTCATTACTTTGCGTCTTTCCAGTCGACGCGACGCGACGTTGTAGTTTCTAACAATGTTTTTCATATGCTACGTACATTTGTATTTTTTTTTTTTTTTTTGGTGTTGAACGTCACTGTATAACGAAGGAGATTTTTAGTGACGAGGGTTTTAACCTCCATTCGGCAACAGGCTAACCGCGTTTATTCACATTAACCTCACCCAGCTTGAGTAATAATAATCCGGCTAAACTTAACCGATTTTGATGAAATTTTTTTTCAACGTGGTCTACTTTCATGCCCCAACACACACACGCAATCCGTTTTCTTCCATCATTTGTAGTTGTTCCTCTACAACTACCTGAAAACGGCTACTTTCCCTGTCGCGTACAATATCTCTAGTAGCGCGGTCAAACTTTCTTGACTTGGCGGGGCGGAGCGCTACCGCGCTCCTTAATAGTGCTTATTTATACTGCTCGCATAGGACTGAAAAGTCCCTTTACTCCAGCAGTAAGGCGACTACTATTATTGTGGTCAAATTCTCAAATTATATTGAGGATAAAATTCCATACCTCGGCTGGGATTGAACCCACGCCCTCCTGTTTACCAGGCGAGCGCCTTGACCACTACACCACTGAAGTAGGTACATACTGTGTGTGGGAGTCTCCAAATCTCGTACGTCTGAACTAGATCCAGCGTGCTACTGATTTTAATCCAAATTTTTAGTAAGTAGGTAAAATAGGTAGGTATTATTTTATTAGATACGTTTACCAAGGAGTACTTTTCAACTTCATTTTGTTTCAAAGATTAAAGTAATAAAAAAAAAAAAAAAAAAAAAAAAAAATGTCTCCATGTGAAATATTATTAAT
>NW_007378532.1:53798-104083 GCF_000475195.1 Diaphorina citri | reverse complement strand
TTGCATTAGAAAATAAATAGCAATTTGGCATCTCCACTAATTTCCAAGTAAAACCATTCTTAGCAGGATCGGCACATAGTACCTACCATGTACGTAGATATTTTAGTCATTAATTGCAAAAATACATAAACAATTCACAATTTTCTCGATGAAAATCATTTCGCTATCGATTGATTTGTTTGCGGCGTGACATTTACGAACTTTCTGCCAGTACCTATCTTCCTTGTCAACGGAAAAGGGAGCATGGAAGCGACAGTATTTCGATCGAGAAGAATAATATGAATAGTATGATCTCCACATACCAAACATCCCTGCTCAAAGTTCCGCTTTATGTAAACACTACCTACGTAGGTACCTACCTATATGATAATAATAGTGCTTATTTTTACTGCTCGCATAGGACTGATAAGTCCCTTTACTCCAGCAGTAGGCTACTACTATTATTGTGGTCAAATTCTCAAATTATATTGAGGATAAAATTCCATACCTCGGCTGGGATTGAAGCCACGCCCTCCTGTTAACCAGTCGAGCGCCTTGACCTCTACACCACCACAGGATACTCAGAAAAACAGTCAAATTAGCAGATACAAAACGCAAAAACCAAAGAAAACGATGTGATCAGATTAGCAAGAGCCAGAAGAATTTCTTTTTTCATGGTTGGTTACGTCCCACGCAATGTTGCCAAGCGTCCCTACGCTTTAAAAATTTGAATCTCATTATTTTTCCCGCGCACACTTTGGGGACGAATTTCTTAAGCTGGGTACACACTAAACGATTTATCCGTGAGGAAAAACCGTCGGTTTTACCTCAAGGAAAAACTGTGAAGCGCATCCCTACACACTAAACGATTTATCCGTGAGGAAAATCCGATGGGAAAATCCGACGGGAAAATCCGAAGCTATTCTGACTACACATACACACTAGCACTAGCAGGCCATTCAGTTTGTTTGTTTGTTTTGTTTTTTTTTTTTAACTTAAACAATCGTATTTATTTAATTAAATAATTATGTAATAATTTACTTTAATTATGTAATAATTTACTTAAATAATCGTATTTTTACTTTCTATTACCCTTACGTATTTTACTTAAAAAATTATGTTGTTCTTCTTTTAAAAACATAATTATAGTATAAGGAAATTAATAAAGAAATTAAAACTCTGTAAAATACACATACATTACATTAAATTTGAGTCGTAATTTTACATAATTATTTAAGTAAAAAATATGATGAAGTAAACAAACATACCTACGTGATTAGACTAATTAGTAATATTCTACGTATGTTTCTTTTCTTTTTTTTTTACTTAAATAATTGTATTTTTTTACTTCAATAATTATGTAAAGATACCTATTTACGAATGAAATTTCATTCGATCATCCGGCCGACTGTTCAGTTCATTTTAAACTGACAGTTCGAAAATTTCTCCCTACACACTATCGGGTTTATCGTTTCAGTTAAACTGAAAGGAAATCCTCAAGAACTGAACAGTCCGCCGGATGAACTGTGAGTTTTTAAAAAATCATCATACACACATACGGTTTTATCGTTTCAGTCCGACTGACGGATTTTCCTCATGGATAAATCGTTTAATGTGTACGCAGCTTTAGAGAAGAAATACTTTAAAAAAAAAATCTTTTCCGATTATTTATTATTTTTGACGATCTTTACGAAAAAAATACATTTGGACAGTTATATTTTTCATGAGAATCATCAATTAATATAAGATTTCCCGTGTAGGTATCTGTTTTGTACTCATGCGAAGTATTCATGTGTGGAGTAGATACCTACCTACGTGTATATTCCGGTAGAATTTGGTATAATCAAGGGTAAATAGCTATGTAGATATGTATAGGTATAGGTATACAAATTAGTGTCTGGTTCAGTCTGGTAATGGTGAACTGCCAAATCCTCTTGACCGTGAAATTAACCTCAATTGTTATTCAAATTTAATTTTCAGCAGAATATTATTCGAGAAATTCTCGTAAGATATAAGGTGATACATATTAAACAAATATTTACTTATGGCTTACTAACTACTTAGGTATGATACAATCTATAGTTCTAGGTGCATATCTAGTATCTAGATTCTAGCTATGTTTTCCGCTTCCTTTGTTGGATTTTTTTAAAAAATGAGTGTTCCACCGCCGTTTTTATTTCGTAGCAATGAAACAACTGCTACATTAGACGCATGTGGCCTGTGTCGTAGCATGCCCATCCCGTAGTATGCCTCTCAACTCTCAACAGGTGGGGCGATAAGAGACACAATACTTCCCATTTAGGTGCTGGGTCAACACGAGAACACCAGAAAGTAACCCGTTGAAATATTTGCGAAAGGCATGTACATACCTATTTGAACACTTTAGGAGCTAGTCAGACGTAGTAGGATACTCTATGTAAGTGGGTACCTACTCCAAATATTACTGATTTTGAGCATCTTATACCTATGTACTTAATGAAATAAAAAGTTCTTACTTACGGATGCATAACTATGTATTAACCACATGATCTACCCATATTATACCGAGTTCTTATTGACAGGTCAGAGATCGATTAGTCCAAATGTCCGATTATAAGGTGATATTTACCAGTCCGATTAGGTACTGCGATCTATTCGATAAAAAGATGAAATTAAAATAGACTGATAGGTACATAGATAGATAGGTACGTTATATCAAATATCTTTTCCAAAGATACAACAAAACTTACCTATATGACTTACGGAGTGACTAAAGAAGATTATGTTGGAAATGAAAAGGATATGTAGGTAAGTACCTAGGTATTTAGTGGGTGACGATCTGACCATAGAGGATATCTCCTTATTAAACCAGGTAACTCCTAAAAGTGGATCAAAATCAGTTCAATAATTTTATAGAATCAATAGCTACAACTTTCAGGCAACAGGGAATTGATCTTCACAGAAGTTTAGCAATTAACAAAATACTTACACCAAGGCTAAGGCTTAGAAATGATAGCTTAATTGTATAATTTTATTGCCCAAATACACATTCTATTACATCAATCTCTTTCACCTCCATGTCCCTTGCCTTCGAGGTCATCCTAAACCCAGAAGTCAATAGATTTTTTGTTCACCCTGTATACAAAACTCACCAAAGTCCCTGTAGTGATAACACTGATCATCAGGCAAACAGGGAAATTCAGGCTGGTATACTCCCTGTTTATAGTCCCCCAGCGAGACTAAGCTGGTCTACTCCTTGTTTAACGTCCCCCAGCCAGACCAGATACGTTATATCTACCTACATGAATATTCTTTCCCCCTGGGTTGAGATCTACTGCTCACTGCCGAGGAAAAATATTTGTTCAACCTGGCAATGGCGATTTCAATGTCACACATCACGGATGTTATAATAATTAGCCACTCCTCCGCTCTCCTCATATCCACAAGAATGTTCAACTTTAAGGTGGACGCAGTATGATGCACTTGGCCTGTTCACTCTTGATGTCTTTAGCCTAATGGGTTTAGAAAAGAGTTCTATTGAGTGAATCTCTTCAAGTGCGGTGCCCCTAAATGCCCAGTTGCCCAGGGCTTACCTAGACCGAGAAGCGAGGGCAGCTGGGTCTTATTTATACTGCTCGCATAGGACTGAAAAGTCCCTTTACTGAAAAGTTGATGTCTTTAGCCTAATGGGTTTAGAAAAGAGTTCTATTGAGTGAATCTCTTCAAGTGCGGTGCCCCTAAATGCCCAGTTGCCCAGGACTTACCTAGACCGAGAAGCGAGGGGTGCTGGTGTGAGGGTAGGATGTACACCAATGTCTCTTAAGGTGTGATGTCCACACTACATAGTCGACTGGTCATCGATTGATCAACATCACTACCTCGACAACATGGATTCACCTGTCGATCGACTACGTTTGAGCACACCTTTCCAATATTTGCTTTGTATAGCAATGTAGTCTAGTGTTTCATTCAATAAATCACCTACAATTCCTGTGTGTGAAACACTCTGGTACCTTTATTTTCCAGTTCTTGTGACTCAGAACAATTTCGGTCCATGGCACCGAAGAGAATGAAATAAAAATCACACTAAAACCTACAAGATCAAGGCAATAGGAATAGAGAAGTGTTTGTTCTAAGTAAAGCGAGACCTGTACCGTAATATTCGCCAGTATGTAAATGAACTGTGATACCTATGCAGGGTATGCATAGATCAGGGTAATATTCATCTGAAAGGTTCTTAGTTGGTTCTTCTTACCGTTAGCGGTACCTTAGTACCGGTACTAAGAACCATCTCCGGTTCTTAGTACCGGTTAGGCTTAGAACCAAAAGAGGATTTTGATACTTTGAATTTTTGATTAAAAAGGTTCAGCATAAAAATGTCCAGATTTTCTCAAATTATATTGAGGATAAAATTCCATACCTCGGCTGGGATTGAACCCACGCCCTCCTGTTTACCAGGCGAGCGCCTTGACCACGACACCACCGAGGCAGGATGTACACCGTAAGGATGTACACCAATGTCTCTTAAGGTGTGATGTCCACACTACATAGTCGACTGGCCATCGATGGATCAACATCACTGCCTCGACAACATGGATTCACCTGTCGATCGACTACGTTTGAGCACACCTTTCCAATATTTGCTTTGCATAGCAATGTAGTCTGGACTCTAGTGTTTCATTCAATAAATCACCTACAATTTCTGTGTGTGAAACACTCTGGTACCTTTATTTTCCAGTTCTTGTGACTCAGAACAATTTCGGTCCATGGCACCGAAGAGAATGAAATAAAAATCACACTAAAACCTACAAGATCAAGGCAATAGGAATAGAGAAGTGTTTGTTCTAAGTAAAGCGAGACCTGTACCGTAATATTCGCCAGTATGTAAATGAACTGTGATACCTATAATGCAGGGTATGCAGAGATCAGGGTAATGTTCATCTAATAACGAAAAGGTTCTTAGTTGGTTCTTCTTACCGTTAGCGGTACCTTAGTACCGGTACTAAGAACCGGAGATGTTTCTTAGTACTGAGAAACCAAAAGAGGATTTTGATACTTTGAATTTTTCATTAAAAAGGTTCAGCATAAAAATGTCCAGATTACACCAGACCCTGTTTCCTGTATGCACCTATGTGCAGCGAGCTTCATGACAACTAAATCCTCTTCAAGGTCACGGGTTCGAAAAACTTCATTCCTCTTCTGGACAGTTGCCAATTTGAATTTAATTATTTGTTCTGCGTTACCTGCCTCTCTATATCACTACCAGGTAATTAAAATCAGTTCTGCTGAATGGAGAAGAAATTGTATCGAGTGGAAATCGTCACAAGGTAGTTCTTGGCTCTTATCAGGCTATTGACTTTTGAAGTAGAAGAGACAGTTGTGTGGTCTCCTATAGGTAGGAGTCCTTACACTTTGTCGATACATGTTTCTATGGAGAAAACAGTTTTCTGTCTGGACACCCAGTTGTACAGAAGTCCCATGAACGCCGCAATGATAACTCAATCCACAGCGCAGTAATTGAAATTTTGTCATCCATCTTGAAGTTCCAGTACTGAAACCGAGTGAAACAACTTCAACATTTGCTAGGATGTAAGTATTACCTACAAACTGTTTCTGCTTTGGTGTTTACTAATTATTAGATAAAATTAACAATATTTTAAACTTTAAATATTTGGACAGGAAATTTATAGAGATCAATGAATCAGCACATAATGTAGTTATCCATGCTACGTGAGTACCATCCTTTTGTCGTGGCTATTGCAGAAGCATGGCCACATTTTATACAGGGGTACTCCTAGGGGTCATACTTCTTTATTAAAGCATCCGACAAAAGAATCATCTTCAAGTGGTCTTTCATTGGTCTCGAGGTTCTCTTTTGTTATTGTTCAATGTACTCCATATTGAATTATCATGTTCGGGTCGTCTGTCTAAGCATGAGGTACAAGGTATTAGGTATCCTCACTGATATCTCGAGATGAGATATTGGGTATCAACTTATCCACAGTCTGCTCAGATGTGAGGCATGAGCCACAATGGGTTCGTTTAGTTCAGCAAGGTGTGTGGCCCAGGGTATTCGATTCCTTTCTATCCAAGTCCAAAATATTTCTCGTGTTGTTTTCAATTTGATATTCATAATGTAATTTGTCATCACGGAGTACAATGTGCCCATACATGTTCCATTATGCTCTGCCAACGAGTCTCTTGGTATTTCTTTCATTAACATGATGGTTTATTGTCAGTTTTCTTCTTGTTGTTCTAGTTCTAGGTACTGTTGTAGGTAATAGAGTTGTAAGATCAGTTTACATAGAATCTGTCGTAGTATGGAGAAGGTTGGAGGACAAAAATTTGAATAATAGAGCACGTTACTATCAAATTGAAGAAGGATGAAACAAAGCTTTTGGAGAAGGAAAAAGATCATAGAAATATTACTGCTTTACCTACCTGTATCTGAATTTATCTGAGACTGTCCTACTTGTACGCCAGGCTTCTAAAGTCAAATACCTCTGTTCGTGTAATCGGTTCGTGGCAGTAATATATCAAGTTCACATTGAATTGATTAGATTACTCCCACGTGGTATACCGTGCCTTTAGAATAAGGATGGGACTCGGCTTAAGTAATGTATGTGTTTCAGATGCAGCAATATCTCACCTCGTCCTATTTGAAGTGTGGAATAGAATGGAATAGAATATACCTTGTTTATCCTGCCAGAATGAGAATGAAAAGTCCCTTTACTCCCGCAGTCTAAACAAGGTCTTATATATTTCATGGGTAAAGTATACAACATGCAACAACAACAACAACAACAACAACAACAACAACAACAACAACAACAACAACAACAACAACAACAACATACAGGGTAAAAGAATACAACATCAATACGTGAAAAATGACACAAGTCCAAAGGTCCATTCTGTGTATTAAATACATTTTAGTTGAATTTTAGTTGAAGTCAAGGTAGAGTTCTCTAGCTTGAATCCAGTCCAAGGCACAGCATTATTTGAAGAGTTCATATGAAGCTATCAGGCGAAGAGATTGAAAGGTTAAAATTTAGGAGTCGTAGAGACGATTAGAGAAAGCAGATGAGGAAACAAAGAGGAGAGCAGAAATAACAAGGACAGCATAACAGAAAATAAATGGGGAGGAATGGAGAGAGAAAGAAGGATGAAGAGAGAGGGAGAGAAAGGAGGAAAATAAATAGGGTAGAAGATGGGAGAGGGAGAGATAAAGAGAGAACAGGAGGGAGGACTTTTAGTCATTCCAATACTAGCTCAATGCTTTTTACAGAATACGTAGTCTCTTACTTCTTCTCCCTCGCTCCCTTCCTTTCTCTCTCTCTCTCTCTTTGTTCTCTAACTTTTTTTCCTCACTCAGAATGCAGTTAGCTTTAATCTATTGAGTTATGAAATTCGGTGACCCAAAACAAGTTTACAAACAATACTTGGAGCTTGAAATGTAGAATACATATTTGAAATGAACACATTACTAGAAAGCGTAGCTCCTGTGGACTAACAGACTAACACCTAGGAGAAACAGCTATAAATAGTTGCCCGTTGACATACTATAGCCTACCTAGTCAGCATGTGTGTGATCTAGATCTAGAAAGTTGTGATTTAACATGTCCCCCTTCTTCCACACAAGGTGCTCAAGATAATATGAAAATATGGAACTGGAGTACACAAGACACTTCATTCTTGAACTAGAAATTAATTTTTATAGAAGACATACCTAAGATATTCGTATGTACAGCTAAGTGTATAGTAGAAAGTCTAGTCCCTCAAATCAGATTTTGTTGTCCAATACTTACTCGGATTAGTGGAGTAGTGACGATTGTGTAACGTACTAAGGTTAGTGGAACATAATGTAGGTAAAATGTGCACATAGTAAAGTTTTTGAGAAAGGCATACAAATACAATATCTACATTATTTATTAGTGGAGACGCCATAACACCATAGGTAATTATCGTATTATGTACAAGTATAAATTAATATGGTGATATACATCGTATGTATAAAAGAGGTTTTAGCTGGAGAACTAAATGAGAAGGATCTTGTATAAAGTCAAAAGTCACACTTGGAGGTGGAAAACATAATGTGCGAAGAACAGGTACCAAAAGGGATTCCAGAATTCCGAGAATACATTAGAAATTATTAAAGAATAATACCTAATCCTTGAAAACTTGAAATTAATTAAATTCATAAACAGAAACAAAAGCAAATGCTTTAAAGCCAAACAAAAAGAGTCTGCGAAGAGAAAAAGAACATCAAGAACTGTGAGAGAGAACAAAATGACGTAGGAAGAGCGACAGAAAGAATCCGAGGGTAAAGAAGATGACAAAAAAGAGTCAGAGAGCGAAGAGGAATGGAAAATAATAATATTATGCACGTAACGTATGTAGAGAACAAGTCACTAAAAGCGAAACTCCACTAAATCACTAAAAAAGAATGCACCTGAAAATGGTGTAAAAATATCTAGTAAAATAATACTTAATAAAGTGGAGGGTATTTCAACAACATTCTTAGGAACTTCTTATGACAGAATTCAAGGAGACGAAGAATTAACGACAAAAAATAATATAAAAAAGTAGACTCTAGAAATAAATACTAAAATAGCAAAGAATAGTCAAATTGCGAATGATTGAAAAAACTTGGAAGTCCCCAAAAGGAAAGTTTTCAGCATCATTCAGCAAAATCCGCACACTGCACATGATGTTCGTCCGGTACACAGAGACGCAAGCAATACACTTTATCAGGAGAGAGGTGTTGCAAACATGCGCATCGGATGGGTCAATATGCCATCCGACTTTATACCCCACCCCTCTCCTTATCCAACCGAATACCCAAACCCCCTTCATCCTACCTAACCAAACACCTCCCTCAACTAAACTTTGAGCTTCCTTCACCCAACCTTCCCCTTTCCGTCCCAACCAACGTAAGCTCTCTTCACCAAATACCCTTCCTCCTTCATACAAATTTATTCCCTCCCTTTATCCAACCTTACCTTCTCCCTCCCAACATCATAAGCTCTCTCCACCCAAATTTCCTTCCTCCCTCACCCAAATTTAATCCATTCCTTTATCCAACCTAACCCTCTCCCTCCACCAAAATTTCCTCTTTCTTTCTTCTTCTTCTAAATTTATTCCCTCCCTTTATCCAACCTTACCTTCTCCCTCCCAACATCATAAGCTCGCTTCGCCCAAATTTCCTATTTTCTTCTTCACCCAAACTTAGTCCCTCCCTTCATTCAAACTTATTCCCTCCCTTCACTCAACTTTCCCCTTTCCCTCCCAAATATCATAAGCTCTTTTCAACTCCTCTCTCCACCCAAATTTCCTCTTTCCTTCTTCTTCCTTATCCTTCACACCCTCTCTGCCCCTTTTTAAACCCCACAATTTGATATCTCCGCCGTTTTCCTTTACCCTTGTTTTACTTCCCCTAGACTTTACCCTCTCCCACACTTAACCTCTCTCAGGGCCGTATTTAGGGTGGAGGGGGCATGGGGCCGGGTATTTTTTTCATGGCTCAGGCCATCCACTGATCAGGTAGCACACCTGATCAGGTCTTCCTGATAGTGTTTGTGCTAATCAGGTATCAGGTGGACCTGACAGACGGACCTTTTCAGCCGTACCTGTCAGGTCTGTCTGACAGTTTGTGTGCTCATCAAGTGTCAGATAGGTATACCTGATAGTGAGTGGCTGCCCTTAGGAGTATTTTCTCTCCGAAATGTTTTAATGTTCTAAAAATATTGGCTTATATTTTCTTTCCTCTTTATTCCTTCGTCCCGTCTGTCTTCCCTATTTTGTGTTCCTACGCTTTCCCACGTGCTACAAGCTACGTGGGATGTGCCGTGGGTATGAACGTACCACTGGTGGGATATTAAGTCAATATCAAATGTTTTGTGTTTTATTGTTTTAATGTCACTGTATAACGGCTAAGGTGTTTAGTGAGGGGGATTTACCCTCCATTCGGTGAAAGGCCACCTCCTAATAGTAATCTTACCGTGTCTGAGTCAGTGCAATAGTCCTAAACTAAAATGGTCGCGGCACACAAGGGATCAGGAAGAGACCGCTTTAACACACCCAGTCTGAGTGGGACCGGGAAAAGCCAGCATTGACCAGATGGTCGGATACTTAACATACAGAACGTTGTTTAACTTCAGAGATCCATGGGGAACTGGACATTTAATGTTCCACGAGGAAGAATAGAATAGAATGGAATAGAATATACCTTGTTTATCCTGCCAGAATGAGAATGAAAAGTCCCTTTACTCCCGCAGTCTAAACAAGGTCTTATATATTTCATGGGTAAAGTATACAACATGCAACAACAACAACAACAACAACAACAACAACAACAACAACAACAACAACAACAACAACAACAACAACAACAACATACAGGGTAAAAGAATACAACATCAATACGTGAAAAATGACACAAGTCCAAAGGTCCATTCTGTGTATTTAGTTAAAGTCAAGGTAGAGTTCTCTAGCTTGAATCCACTCCAAGGCCCAGCATTATTTGAAGAGTTCATATGAAGCTATCAGGCGAAGAGATTGAAAGGTTAAAATTTAGGAGTCGTAGAGACGATTAGAGAAAGCAGATGAGGAAACAAAGAGGAGAGCAGAAATAACAAGGACAACATAACAGAAAATAAATGGGGAGGAATGGAGAGAGAAAGAAGGATGAAGAGAGAGAGAGAAGGGAGGAAAATAAATAGGGTAGAAGATGGGGGAGGGAGAGATAAAGAGAGAACAGGAGGGAGGGAGAGAGATGGAGAGAAAGAAAGAGAGGGAGAGTAACAGGGAAAATAAATAGGGACGAATACAGAGAGAAAGAAGGTCGGAAAGAGAGAAGCAGGAAAGAAGGAGATACATAGGTAGGGAAGGAGGGAGGGAGAGAAGAAGATAAAGGAGGGGGAGAGATTTTCTCGTAGGTTTCTAAATTTAATGAAAATTACTGACACGCTTGAATTTGAGAAGAAAAAAAGGTTAAACAATGGAGTGTAGGTGTTAGATTTTGCTCCTGATAACTACCTACCAATGTTGCCTAATATTTGCCACGAGGGAAGTTATTGCTGAGAAACACAGATGATGTGACCTTTGAAAACAAGCGTAGGATCAAACTTATCGTGTTTCATTTTCATGGGTTCAAAATTACTGATGGAACGAGCAGATTTTCCTTTATTTTTGAGTATTTTATCGGAGGAGTAGTGAGTTTTGAGCATTTTCTTTTTTAAATGTTTTATTCTGATCAGTCTCGATGAGTTAAAATTTGTTCATGAGAGAGAGAGAGAGAGAGAGAGAGAGAGAGAGAGAGAGAGAGAGAGAGAGAGAGAGAGGGAGAGAGAGAGGGAGAGATAAAGAGTGAGAGAGAGAGAGAAGAGGGAGAGGTCAATATATGAATATTCAAAATGTTCTCTAGAGACTACAGCGGACTGATAACTTACTAACAAGGCTTTCCAAAATCCCTTTTTCCAAGATTACCTACCTACTCATCAGGGGATTAGGTATTAGGAGGAAGAGGAAGATTCAGAAGGAGAAAGAAGAAGATTAAGACGAAAAAAGAAGGGGTTATGATGGATAAAGCAGAGAGTAAGAGGGAGAAAGGAAAAGATTAAGAAGGAGAGAAAAATATGTATGTAGAAGGAGAAGTTATCAACACCAACAAGTTTATATCCGGTGCAGAATCAGTGGAGATGTCAAAACTCCGCTTACATTTTTGTAGCATAAACGAAAGGCTCAAAACAGAGTGAAACATAGCGCACAGAGCATCGAGCAGACCGAAGCGACGACTTCAAACCGCATAGAACTGAGTGGAAAAAGCTCTGTGCACTATGCTCTCCAATCCAATCTGTTTTGAGCATATAACGCCGCCACTAATCCAATACATTCTTGTACGTCCATCCATATACACCTATGTTGTCCTCAAGAGTGCACACATACCTTAGCGTGTAATATGGGTTACTCCAACTGGTTTTACCACAATTTGTGCAGCATCTCTTTAACTTTTTTTCCTCACTCAGAATGCAGTTAGCTTTAATCTATTGAGTTATGAAATTCGGTGACCCAAAACAAGTTTACAAACAATACTTGGAGCTTGAAATGTAGAATACATATTTGAAATGAACACATTACTAGAAAGCGTAGCTCCTGTGGACTAACAGACTAACACCTAGGAGAAACAGCTATAAATAGTTGCCCGTTGACATACTATAGCCTACCTAGTCAGCATGTGTGTGATCTAGATCTAGAAAGTTGTGATTTAACATGTCCCCCTTCTTCCACACAAGGTGCTCAAGATAATATGAAAATATGGAACTGGAGTACACAAGACACTTCATTCTTGAACTAGAAATTAATTTTTATAGAAGACATACCTAAGATATTCGTATGTACAGCTAAGTGTATAGTAGAAAGTCTAGTCCCTCAAATCAGATTTTGTTGTCCAATACTTACTCGGATTAGTGGAGTAGTGACGATTGTGTAACGTACTAAGGTTAGTGGAACATAATGTAGGTAAAATGTGCACATAGTAAAGTTTTTGAGAAAGGCATACAAATACAATATCTACATTATTTATTAGTGGAGACGCCATAACACCATAGGTAATTATCGTATTATGTACAAGTATAAATTAATATGGTGATATACATCGTATGTATAAAAGAGGTTTTAGCTGGAGAACTAAATGAGAAGGATCTTGTATAAAGTCAAAAGTCACACTTGGAGGTGGAAAACATAATGTGCGAAGAACAGGTACCAAAAGGGATTCCAGAATTCCGAGAATACATTAGAAATTATTAAAGAATAATACCTAATCCTTGAAAACTTGAAATTAATTAAATTCATAAACAGAAACAAAAGCAAATGCTTTAAAGCCAAACAAAAAGAGTCTGCGAAGAGAAAAAGAACATCAAGAACTGTGAGAGAGAACAAAATGACGTAGGAAGAGCGACAGAAAGAATCCGAGGGTAAAGAAGATGACAAAAAAGAGTCAGAGAGCGAAGAGGAATGGAAAATAATAATATTATGCACGTAGTATACGTATGTGTGTGGAAGCATCAAGCAAAGAAGAAGATAGAAGAGGGAGGGAAAGAGAGAGTGTGGGACGCAGAAATACGTCTAGGGATGATGAAGGAGGAGAAGAAGAAGCAGAGAAAGAGCAGGAAGACAAATAATAAGTGGGAGAGGAAAGGGAGAAGGAAATAGGAGGTTACGAAAGAGAGAGGGAAGGAAGAGAAAATATCACCTGAATGCAAAAGTGAGAGAATATTAGAATCGGGATGGAAAGAGGCGTAAATGGAGGGATATGAGAGAAAATTTGAGATGGAAACAGGGAGGGTGGGAGGGAGAGAGAGGGAGAGAGAGGGAGAGAGAGAGAGGGAGAGAGAGAGAGATAGATATCAATTTTAATACCCATGTGGGTTAATATTAATAGTAATTCATTGATGTCTAAACTTCAGTATACATGTTCTTATTGTTAGAATAATAGGTATTGGCACCTATGTATACCGTGTATACGTACATACATTTTGGTTACCTACTACCTACATACATTTTCGTTACATTCAGTTGAAAAGTTTCCCTAACATGATAGGTAGGTAATACCTACATACGTAGGTATAATATTATGTAGGTGTGAGACTTTTAGTATTCGAATCCCCCCCCCCCCCCTCGTTGATATCCTGGATACGGGCCTCTCTGTTCCTTTCCCCCAAACGCTAAACCTCTCTCCAACTTCTCACTCAATCATACCCTTCCTCTTCCACTTTGCCATTATTCAACCTTTCTCTTCCTCACCCAGCGTCCTCCCCCTCTCAAACCCTTAAGGCCCGTTCCCACTTTTCGTTCGGAAAAAAATCGTGTCGTGCGTAGTGGGAACACTCATTTAAATTACATAGCCTACACGGACATTTTATGTCGTTCAGGGGAAAAAAATCGTGTCGTGTGTAGTGGGAACACTCTCTTTTCAATTACATTTCCTGCAGGCCATTCGGAAAAAAGACTTTTAGTCATTCCAATACTAGCTCAATGCTTTTTACAGAATACGTAGTCTCTTACTTCTTCTCCCTCGCTCCCTTCCTTTCTCTCACTCTCTCTTTGTTCTCTACGACCGATACGAAAGTTAACCCCTTGTAAGAACACAAAGGCATTACCTATATGACATCCTGTAGGCGTGGTAAAGGATTCTGGATGAAATGTGAAAAAAGTTTACATTGGGTGTAGGTATTTTCCTTTCAGTAAACTTTCGAAAACGGAACCGATTCCGATGGCGCGCCATCTTGGATTCCCTATGGTTTATATCAATTATCAAGTGCCATTTCATTTTCCAAAATAGTACCGGTTCCAGTTTTCAAAATTTTCCGAAAGGAAAATACACCTATTGTCGGCATGTTTCAGACAATGTCAATCAACCATAGTGTTTCAGCCGCACTCCGACACCCAGACATTCAAAGGGTTAAACTTTGCCTCCTCTTCAACTTCGTTATTTCAATCTTTTCTTTTATTATTTCTCGTTTCGTTTTTTCTTTCCTCTTTATTCCTTCGTCCCGTCTGTCTTCCCTATTTTGTGTTCCTACGCTTTCCCACGTGCTACAAGCTACGTGGGATGTGCCGTGGGTATGAACGTACCACTGGTGGGATATTAAGTCAATATCAAATGTTTTGTGTTTTATTGTTTTAATGTCACTGTATAACGGCTAAGGTGTTTAGTGAGGGGGATTTACCCTCCATTCGGTGAAA
Organism: Diaphorina citri; assembly: GCF_000475195.1. Classification (NCBI taxonomy): domain Eukaryota; kingdom Metazoa; phylum Arthropoda; class Insecta; order Hemiptera; family Psyllidae; genus Diaphorina; species Diaphorina citri. The sequence continues at coordinate 89,380 of NW_007378532.1, read as the reverse complement.
GGCCACCTCCTAATAGTAATCTTACCGTGTCTGAGTCAGTGCAATAGTCCTAAACTAAAATGGTCGCGGCACACAAGGGATCAGGAAGAGACCGCTTTAACACACCCAGTCTGAGTGGGACCGGGAAAAGCCAGCATTGACCAGATGGTCGGATACTTAACATACAGAACGTTGTTTAACTTCAGAGATCCATGGGGAACTGGACATTTAATGTTCCACGAGGAAGAATAGAATAGAATGTCCTTACGGACAGTACTGCTGTTCTTTACATTGGTGAAGACGCCAAATTACCATTTTTGTTCTACATATTTCCTCTATCCTTAAACAAGGAGGATAACAGCCTGAAATTCCCCTTGCCGTGGTTGAGTGCGAGGAGCGACCACTCGTAAAATTTTGTAGCCAAAACCAAATGTCCAAGTCAGCCCAAAAGAAACATCCTAGGGCTGATTGAGGGCTGACGAAAAACGCCGACCCCGTCTGAACACGGGAAAAGGCGAAGAAGAATATGTATATCCAACCTTCTTTCTCTCTGTGTTCGTCCCTATTTATTTTCCCTGTTATTCGCTCTCTCTCTCTCTCTCTCTCTCTCTTTCTCTCTCTTGAATCTTCTACCCGTCTGGACAACCCTGGCAAGTCTCCCACACACCGACAACATCTTGAGAACCGTATGGTCACTTTTTCAAAGATACCTCGTATTAGCATCAATAGTTGTACGAACATACCGACTTGGTTTCGAAATGATATATCGCGACTTGTGAAATATAATCGACTTCTCAAACAATGATATTGAAGGTAGAAACACACTACCACCACGTCACATCAGGTGAGTCCATGGGGAGTCAGAAAGACGTGAGCTAACGTGACGTGATAATAGTGTGGCTGTCCTGGACGAGATTACCTATAATATTATGGAAAAACTTTGAACTATATCTTTCTGATTCTCCATGAGCTCACGTGACGTGACGATAGTGTGTTTCTACCTTTATTTTGCAGTGGATCCCAAACTTCATCCCTGAGCAAGGGCAAATAGGGACCACTATTAGTGGATAGGTACATACCCTCTTGTTTTTCCTCTTCCCAAAATAATGTGGGATAGTCAGATCACCCCTCTCTAAGGGGACTTTAACTCTGGTTGGAAACCACTATTCTACATTAATACTACATACATACCATACATAGTTCTGTGGAGTCTGTGTTGTGTATGTGTTACCAGTGTTACCTATATGTTGCACTCACCTTACGAAAAATCGGATTGCAGTGGACATCAGAAGTAAAGGAAGGTATTTGGAAAGTAGGTATTTCATTGAGACATCCAGAGGCATGCAGTGTCATTTGGTCTTTTCTGTGCTTTTATTACTTCCGCAATGCATCATGCTGAGTGGTGATCATTTTTAGCAACTTTAAAAAAAAAAAAAAAAAAAAAAAAAAAAAAAAAAATAGAAATAAATAGAATTCTATGATATCCTAACCTTTACATCTACTCCACCCCCTTCTATGGCTAGGACAAATAGTAATTAATCTGTGACAAGGACTACAATCTATTTGAATTCCAATGGTTAAAGATTAGATGATTCGGGGACTGACCATACTATAGACACGTATGGAACGTATAGGAGCATTATTATGTATGTTGAGGGAGTGGGCGAAATGAAGTAATATTAACACGATCACTGCGTGAGGAAGGATAGAAGAGGCCAAGAGAGAGAGAGAGAGAGAGAGAGAGAGAGAGAGAGAGAGAGAGAGAGAGAGAGAGAGAGAGAGAGAGAGAGGGGGGGGGGGGGGAGGAAAAGATCAAGAGGGAAAGGAAGAGAAGAAGAGAGAGAGAGAGAGAGAGAGAGCGGGGAAGGAGGAGGAAATGACATAAAGGACAACTGGAGAAGGGATGAGAATAAATAATGCCAAGTTGCTAGGTGTAGGTGAGGGGTTGTGTGGAAATATCCTTTGACGCCTGTTGTTATATCTACGAATGGAGGAAAGAGGGATAAGAAGGATAAAAGAGGAACAAGGGGAAGTCGAAAACGAAAAGAGATTGAAGAAGACTGAGTAGCAGAGCTCCTTCTCTCACTGAGAGAAACTAAACTGCTAATGGTCGGGACAACAATGGAGGAGTTGCAAATGGGTAAAAATTATTAATAAATGGTCAATTCCTACGTAAAAACTAGTGAAAAATCCAAATCTGAGGTCAAAACTCCGAAAAAGTAACTTTTTTTTTTAAAAAAAAAAGAAGTTTGACAGAGGGAACTGTAACTGCTATGGTCTTATCAGAAATCGAAGAGAGAAGGAAGACAGGATAGGAGAAAGCCAGCCGTTCCGAGAACGAACATTATCCCATCAGGATAAAAAAAAAAAACACATGTATTTTTTTGTTAAGAGGTTTGACAGAGGGAACTGTAACTGCTATGGTCTTATCGTCCCAAAATCAGAGAAGGAAGAGAGGGATAGGAGAAAGCCAGCCGTTCCGAGAACGAACATTATCCCATCAGGATAAAATCCGCCCCGGGCGGGAATCGAACCATTTTAAAGAGGTTTGACAGAGGGAACTGTAACTGCTATGGTCTTATCGTCCCGAAATCGAAGAGAGAAGGAAGCCAGGTGGAAGAAAGCAGAGGGAACTGTAACTGCTAGTTATCGTCCCGAAATCGAAGAGAGAAGGAAGACAGGATAGGAGAAAGCCTACCACAGAGGGAACTGTAACTGCTATGGTCTTATCGTCCCGAAATCGAAGAGAGAAGGAAGACAGGATAGGAGAAAGCCAGGGGGAACTGTAACTGCTATGGTCTTATCGTCCCGAAATCGAAGAGAGAAGGAAGACAGGATAGGAGAAAGCCAGCCTCCGTAACTGTACTTTTTTAAGCGAATGCAAATATCAAGTTTTTTTTTAAAGAGGTTTGACAGAGGGAACTGTGACTGCTAGAGAAATCGAAGAGAGAAGGAAGACAGGATAGGAGAAAGCCAGCCGTTCCGAGAACGAACATTATCCCATCAGGATAAAACCCGCCCCGGGCGGGAATCGAACCCGCGGCCTAGCGCTTACAAGGCAGACGCACTACCAACTAAGCTAACTAGGCTGGCTGCTTAATCCAAGCGTAAAACTTAAAACAAGTTTAAACCCTGTGGTTCTGGACATTACTGAAAGAGTCTAGCAGTGAACGTGTTAAACAAGTTGTAAAGTTGAGATAGATGTTCGTATATTTATGGCCGTGAAGATCATAGGTACCTACCGATATTCTGTCTGTAGAGGTAAAGACATTGGCCTCTGGTACAGGAGGTACTGGATTCGAGAACCATTTGACGATATTGTATTTTGTATACCTAGCACCTGTAAAACAGATAGCAAAAAATCATTATAAATTAAGCAGGTAGTAAGGTAAGTAGAGAGATATACTTAGGTCAAAAATTATATGGTAAAGCGGTAAAGGGACTTTTCAGTCCTATCCCAGCAGGATAAACAACATAGTAGTATACCTACCTACTTAACTGGACAACATTAAGCAGAAAAGAATCATCCATAAGGGGAATTGCCTTATGGATGATTCTTTTCTGCTTAATGCTACAAAACTATTATCATAAAATGATCGTGCATATCAACAACACAAGAAATCATAAAATCATAGACAATAGCATTTCCATACAGCAGCATTGAACTTACATTAGTCTTACTGGTATCTGGTATTACTTAGTCAATTATTATAGGAGGGTACAAGATACTAGATACGTAAAGAATACCCATTTATAGGCTGGCCCAACACGGGTCGAAATGTTGTTACGTAAATGATGAATTTTCGTGGACAAATTAACTACTGGAAATGAGCACCTCAGATGAGACCCTTCTCTTTTTCATTTCGTTTCTTTCAACCTCGTCTTTGGTTCACTATTCTAATAGGCACTTTACGGTCAGGATCAACGAGTTTAAACTTAGTTTCAGTTACAAGTTTAGGCTATTTATTTTTGATTTAAATTCAGCCAATCAAAAATCAGTTTATTAGAAACAAAGTTTGAACGCAGATTGTCATCCAGGGTCCTGGTCATCAGTGGAGAAGTATTTATATTATATCGCACGTACCAATTACAACCCGTGTACGGACGGCCTTCCACTCATGGCAGCATGGCACCCACCAACACCAAATCATAAAAAAATTACCAGACAATACCATCGCCACAAAGAATCACTGCAAGTTTTATTTCTGTTGCAGAAATCAGAGAAATCATCGAGATCGTAACGAGGATGTGGATGGGGAAACCTTGGCAGAACTCAGTGATATAGGTATATATGTAGGTACCCTATGTAGTGATACTGACCCTATCAGAATGCCGCGGGCAATATAAAGTCTCTCGCTGAGTGTAGGCGGACTACATACATAGTTGAGTGCGAGTAGACTCTGAATTCGATCTATTTTGCCCGTCCTCGTTCTTCTTCTCGTATCCTGTGTACCTTCTTCCTTTTGTATCTTGTCCCTCTTGTTGCATGTAGCATTTTCTACAGTCCGTATCGGTGAGCATGCGGATAGGTACTTTTTGTAAGGGCAATCTCCGTAAAAAGTAATAAAATTTGTAAACGTGGTTCTCATTGCACTGAATTCCGGAACAGGGTGGAAGAGCTCCTCCAGGAGAACCCTGCCACTCAAAAGAAGAAGGAGAAAAAAAAAAATCTGGCATTTATGTTAATACATATGACAAAATTGTCTGACTAAAATCCCCAAAAATAAATCAGGCCACTAATTTGTCTTCGTCAAATCCAAAATCAATCATCACACAGTATCATTCGTGAGATAAAATGTGATTAAAAGAATTTAGCTTGAAATTGGTACCTAATCCCTAATCCTATTGTGCTCTGTGCTGGTAAATAAATCAGGACTCGAGAATCATTGGATGCTTGGACTCTCTTGTTGCCGCGGGCAAAGCATAACGAAGAGTTCGGGGTAACTGTACCCGATGATATTATTGGAAGAAGAAGATCCTGTATATCTTTTAATCTGCGAACAGGACGAACTCCAAATGAATAAAAATTGTTCTACGTAAATGAAGACTACACAAGTAGGAATGGAGAAAAAAACTTCGTTTTTTCTCTCTCCTAAAACCAGAAATTCATGTTTCGGTACAGACGATTCAATTTTTTTTGCCCGTTGTTTTAAGAGAATTAAATAAAAAAATAAGTTGAACTTTGTTTGCTTGCAATCATTAATCAAAATTTTAGCCTTTAAGATAATCATCTACAGCTCAATTTACTAACCTGACACCAAAGAGACCGTATTATTGTTGACTAGAAAAAAAAAGTCAAATTGAAGAAGAATACCATCTGCGAATGTTTTGACGGATACCTAACTGTATATTTTTGGCCTTGAACATATCAAAGGATTGTGAGATATCTGCAGTAGATATTGTCAATTCGCAAGAAGTAAGAAACCGACCAAAAAGTACGTAAATTCTCATGAGGTCATCCACTGAGTTGTAGCATTTGATATCGCATTGGCATTGTCAGAAAAAGTAAGGACACGTTAAAATTATCTCTATAAATACCTTCACCCTCCATCTCTTCTTTTAAGAAAAACATATTGCACAATTCAACATGGGATACCCACATGTAAAATTAAATCCATGTTCTTTCCCCAATCAATATCTCACGCTACGCCACTAACAGCAGGGTTAGGAGCGTGTGCATACCTTCATTAGACTATCAGGTCCTGTGTGCACCTCTCTTTCCTCTATTGTTCCAACAACGAGGTGTGCTTGGCGCTCTGAAATTTACCGTTCCGTTACCAGAGAGTGGTTGTTACATTTTTTTTAACCTCTTCATCTCACGACATATCAATTAACAGAATCTCATACCGAGCTTTTATGAGGGGTCTTTCACTCTGACTGTCCATATTCTTTGGCAAACTCTGAGAAGCTCTCGTTTTTGTTGTGATTTGCTAATGTCGATTATAAACTTATGATTTAATTTAATGAAGGATTACCTACCACCCAACCCAAGGGCAAAATTATCTATAAAGAAACAACCTCTTTTTCCAATATTTAACAACTCTTTTGAGTCTCTTAATTTCACAACCGCAGATAAGTAATTAGGTATATTGGGAAGTAGGAACTACTTCACATCAATTTCCTTACTTTTCAATTGCCCATATCTGTCTTGCTAGCTCAGAGCTATTTACTTCATTTTTTTACTAAGGAAAGAACTAAAGAGTCTAACTTAGATGGTATAGCAACCTGAATTGATATACCTACCATTAACTAAACACTAATAAATTTGTACCTAGTTAGAGAATTTTCAGCACTGAGAAGTGAAAGGTTTGCCAATCAGCTAAGCTTTTATCATATCTCTCAAGTTTCTTGGGAATCAGTCGACCGGAAACAATGAGGTGAAATACTCAGTGAACAAGTTTAAATAGCTGTAACAGATGTAACGTGAAGTGGACAAGAATACCATGAATATAGCGTGTTCATATTACGCACTTGGGATTTCTTTTTTCCATTTTGCTACCGTTTATACACATTTTAACCAGTTCCTCTCGAATTATTTTCTTTTTGTTCTCTCCTCTTTCCCGCGCAGAGAGTTTTGTATTCCTTTGTTATGCTTTTCTCCTACCTTGTGTATGTATGTTGTTCTATGCCGGCAAACTTCAGTGCATTTTGCATTGGATTCCAGAGTTATCTGTATTCTGTTCTGGGCCATCTGAAAAGAAATAAAGGAAATATGACATACCTTTTAAGCTTACTTTTATTCAAACTTTGGCTAACAATAAAAAAAACATATTACTATTAATATGCCAAGTAACGCAAAAGAGCACAGATTTGATATATGTACCTTACCACGAATCTGTCTAGGTATATAGGTATTGTTACAATTTTCTTTCTTTTCAGCAAAAAGTGTGGTAAGTATTTGAAACAAAGTGAAATTTTCAAACAATCTTCGTGAGTTTGTTTTCATGACAGCACAGTCTGATATTTCAAACCCTTTTCATCAGGCTTGTTCTGCTGGTAAGTTTACAAGAATATCCTTGAGAACATCAAAGTTGGAAAATGGCAAAAAGACCCTTGATTTTGTGGATAGGTAGATCTGCTCCATTCGTATTTAAATTTACCAATAGATATATCTATTAATAAGGCCAACATTTTCTAAAGTCGCTTCAGTTAGGACATGGAAGGAGCCCAGTTATTAGGAATATTAGGTAGGTACTTCTGAGTCTCCAAAGAGTTCATTTATAGCCCTGTCCTTCCAACAGCGTGAGATAGGTGCCGTACAGACACGGAAAAGTACCTCAGTTAACGCGTATTTTCTTTTCGCAATATTCACGGGGGTAGTGGTGGGAAGTAGGGAAATGAAAATTGTTGCACCATTTTCCTATTTCTCACCACTATAACCTGAAAATTGGGGAAGGAAAATACGACTTTACTTACCCATTTTCTACTTAAAACGTGCCTGGTTTCGTGTTCAAGTAAATTACTGGAGATACTCGGGGTACCAGTCACTGCAATATTAAACGCCTTAACCTTTCTTGCATTACTCGTACTTAATACGACTGAGCTTTCAATTAAAACAAAAAATACGAGATGGTACCTACAGCTACCTATCTGCTAGGAACTTAATAGTCCTTGCACGAAACTTTTTTATCAAATTTTCGTGGTTCTTTATTAAGTGAATTTTCTACGTATTATAATTATTATGCATGGTGACGAGAATAATGTGAAATTCCTATTAAGCCTTCTGATCTATTGTTTGAAAAATCTGACGAAAAAAGAACCGAACTCAGAAAGTTCACGAGGGAGCATTTCAAAGAAAGATAAAATTAGCTTTCCTTGTAGGTAACTATAATACGAGTATCCTTATCATTCTTGCAATCGTAATTGTGAAGATAAGTCTGAGACTTCTCAGATCTTGACCTCGCTACTCGACAGATTAAGAAGCTTAACACTTCATCATCTAACTCACTCTTGAGACAAGTTCATCAGATAACACTTGGAGTGCTGTTGCTACTAGAGTTGCCTGGTGGCTCACAGTCGATATACAGAAGTCATCGAGAACTGCACCGGACATTCTGCTAACTGCATTTAGAAAGTAGTTAATATTACTATTAAATTCTAACTGTTTCAGTGATGCTTTTTTTTCGCTATTTGGTTCATATGTGTAGTTCTGTTCACAATATTGCGAGGAGCGGAGCGTTTCTATGTGCAATTTATTGTAACGTTTGTCACAGGCTTGGATTGTAAAAGGCTAACGGGGTGATTTCCTGTGATCTCTGAGAAGAGAAAAATTCCACTTTCGAGTTTGCTGCCTATTTCCTATTTAAAGATTTTACTACCTTCTTCCTATTGAACTAGGGGAGCAATCAGTAGATAGTAGTAGATACTTGCAATTACTAATTAGTAGCAATTAGTAAAAAATACCAGAAATGAGATTTTTAAATATTTGCTTTAAATCCCAAATGACAGCTGGAAATAGGCCAAAAAGATGGACAAAATCAGTCAAGAGGTTAAATTCAATAGTCCCAGCTATAAACTATAACTAGAAACAATCTGCAGATGATAATTATCCACATGATGATGTAATAGACATACATTATGATACCGTCCATGCCTGATAGTCAATAGGCTAAATGCAGGTGTAAAACCACACACATCAAGCAGTGTGTACAACATCTTGGTAGCAACTCCTGGATATGGACTACTTCTTTCAAAGTTGTCTCTACCAGAAGGCATCCTCACAGACGGTCCTTGGGTTACCTTCCACCATCTGCATCCGTTTTGTTCCTTCATTTCTGTTTACTCTTAATTTGTTTTCACTTAATTTTTTATGGAATAACACATATGTAAAGCAGTAGCTGCTACTACGGTTTACAATATAACTCTTTCCATTGTTGGTTTTCATTTTACTACCATTTTACACATTTACTGTAGAGTGAATTCCAATCATGTGAAACAAAAATGGTAATTTGACGTCTCCACCAATTTGGAGAACCAACTTTCCTACCGTAGGAAAGGAGGGAAAATATCATCAACAATAGTGGTTAGCGTAGTGGACTTTTAAACCTTCTGATACACAATTACATATCTACTAATGAATGCACAATCATTTTCTGTGCTCTTATACCTGCCCTCTAATAGAGTCAATTATAAATCAATTAAAGCTCCACAGTTTACTGTGCTGGTAAATAGTAAATCAATGAAAAGCATAGAAGCACTACAGACTGGAATGAAGACAGGAAGAATTTATGCACAGAAAATATGCATAAACCCAACGACATGGATGAAAAACTCATTAAGAATATAATAAATACATCAGGAAAGAGAGGCTAGAATAGAAGCCGATGAAAGAATTAATGGAAAGCGAGATTTTTGTAAAAGTGAACCTCTATTAAAAACAATTAATACAGGTGATTTGAATCAGAACAAAAATGGTGAAAACAAGGGGAAGTTGGAGAGAAACATAGACAAAACGAATTAAAAGTAAATAATAAAAACACAACCTCCCCGCTAACAAAGGAAGGAAGAAGAAGAATACCATGAATATAATGAACAGAAAGAGCGAAAGAGAACGAGAGGGTGAAGGAAAATGAAAGAGATGAAGGGGAAAATGTACACCTATTTCTATATCTCCGTGAATTTTCATGAAGAAGAGGAAGAGGGGACACTATTACAAAGAGGAAGAAGAGGCAAGAGAGGAGAGTAGGAGGAGGAGGAGGAGGACGAAGAGAAAGAGTAGGAAGGCGGAAAAAGAAAACAAAAAGGTAAAAACGTGGGAAGAAGAAGAAGATGAAGTAGATACGTACAGTGTAGTATTAAACACGGTCTTTGCGAACGATGCTTTCTAAACAGCTCTGCAAAAGTTTGCAGTGGTATGATGGTACGTACCATGGGACATACTCCCATCTACCTACATAGTACATACATAGTTGAAGAGTATGATCTAAGGACGAATATAATACATGTAGAGAAAAGACAGGAGATACCTAACCCATGGGAGATATTTAGTTGAAAGTTCTGTGGAAATCCAATGATAATTAAGGCGTAGTACCCAGAAGAATACCAGATAGGTCCCGGAAAAAGTCCAATCCGTCCATCATTTGGGAAGAAGTGGCGGAAAAACACACCTTTTTTTTACCGATCCCAATAAAGGGTATTTCAAGGAACTCTAAAAACGATGTTTCGTCATCCCATAGTTGCAGAGTTTAAATAAAAAAAAAAACATCGTATGAAACAGGCCTGTTATTTTTATAATATTTTTTTTTCCTTCTTTTTTTTTGTACATCCAAAGCGGAGAAGATGGTTAAATTCATTGATAGAATTGACAGTAGAGTGTAAGGCAGTGTATCTAGGTCTCGGTGTGATGTTTTCAGCGTGCGAGCATACTAATCCGTGTCTTGTAGGGTTGAGGCTGTAATTTTATTGTCAACAGCTTAACCAGGGTTGACCTTTATGATACAAATGGGATACTACCATAGAAATGATGGAGTGTGATGCTGCCCCAATGGCCTCAATGCGAGAAGTAAACAAGTACCAATTATCGTCCATTTTGCAAACAAACTTCTGGTGTTAACACTCGTGAGTAGTGAGTACTATGATGGAAGCTCTCATAATAGGCCAAACACGCTTTTCCCCTTCTTAAGCCCATTTCCCATCTTTTGGAGAAAGACACAAACTTTAGTGTAACCACTAGGTGGCGTGATAGCGCTTTGTACTAAAACATTGGAAATCCAAGAGTGTCTTCTCAATCCTGGCATATGAAGGAATCCGGACTTCAGAAGAGGCGAAATCGTCTCAGTTTCCGAAAGAAAAATACGCGTATACTAATATAGATAGCTTGAAACATACGAGTAGGTATAACATATCCGATGTTGCCTAACCTACTAATGAGATATTACACGTTACACCTACCTATGTGTGTGTGTGTGCATCACTCAGCAAGAATCTTGTATACCCTCAAACTTCCGTATGTACTTTCTATTGTCATATTTTATACGAACGTCATTTATACTGGCTGTATTGAAAATGAAAAGGAGGGAGAGAGATAAAGAGGTGAGTGGTAGTTCAAATGGATGGAAATTGGGGAGGATGAAAATGGAGGTTTGGAGAAATAGATTTGAGGAAAAGGGAGGGAGGGAGGGAGGGAGAGGGAGAGAGAGAGAGAGCGAGGCAGCAATGCAGAACAGCAATTTAGTAAATTGAGCTGGCGAGCTTTTGTACTGAAAACTCATGCGATCTGAAGTTTTGTCTGGCGGAATGCTTACATTGCTTACGAGCGATTGTACCCGTAAAGCCCTAACCCTTCCCGCGATCAGAGTCACCTAGATACCTCCCATCTTTTTGGAGTTGATGAATCAACTTTTGAAATTCAATCGTATGAAAATAACGGCAATTTGCGTTGATTTTCTCAAATATGACTTTGATTTCCAAAATATGACTTTGGCATCTCCACTAATTTCAATAAATCTCCACTACCTTATTTATTTTCTAATCACGAAATTATTACTAGGTGAATACTGAGCATTCCATTTGCTGACATTTGCTTGAGGATGGGTTAAGCTTCTACGGATCTACTTGTCGCCCGTTCTATTCAAATATTCCTGTACACACCCTGTAAGCAACCACAATGTACAGGAATCTCTAGGAGGGAGTTAAAAAGGAGTTCTGAATCTCGAAGGGATAATTTCTTAACCTTATCTCGAGAAAATTGAGCGTCTTCACACTGAGACTTTAGACGAGCATTTTGCTGAAAACGGATAATAATATAATAAGACGGCGCGCAGAAAGAGAAAGAGGACGAAGAGGAAAAGAGAGTGAGAACTGAGAGGCAAAAGAGAGCGAGAGAGAGACTACGAACGTAGCATAAAGAATAAGTTAATGCTACTTGATGTTGTAAGAAATAAGAAATTAAGTACATATTGAGAATGTTTAGTTCATTTGGCGTCTCCACTAAATTTTCATTACAAGTATTTCCCATACATATATCGCAGCAGTGTATCAGTGACAATTTCTAATAATCACTTAATTGGGTACCACTTTTTGCCACTGATCTTAATCACTACATTAAAATGATCTGTAGAGCGCCACTTGATAGCGCCTCAATAGAAACCAGTGCTGTGTCCGGGGGGACGAGGGGTTCTCAGAAAATTGTTCTCACGTTCTAGCCATATCTTTCGCCTACCTCCAAACTTAACCAAACCGAGGTATTCGAAAGTTTTGAGTGAAAAAGTTTGCTGAAATTTTAAATTAAAAAGAGGAGCCTCTTCTCAGACTGGTAAGACTGAAAGCGTGAAACCCGTTATAGCAGTCTGTTATTTGTCCTTCCTACCATTTTCTTTTTGTTCTCTCCTCTTTCCCGCGCAGAGAGTTTTGTATTCCTTTGTTATGCTTTTCTCCTACCTTGTGTATGTATGTTGTATGTCCCTTGGCTGTATTATATCAGGAACGGGTTATGTGTGCAACTCTGCTTACAATATAGGTGTTTATAGGTTGGCAACTACATAAGATGTACTTCAATTCGTACCTCTTCTAAGGTACTGCCGCACATTGGAGGCGTAGTTACGCTTTACGCTTCCACTTGTGAGGCAACACAAACCTATGAAAATGATACACTGGATACAGACATTTCACACTCTAGGAGACCAAATTCGCTTTTCATTTTCATAGGTCGGTTTGGATTTCAGGTGGCATAGCGCCTATCCGCGTTCTTTAAGTCGCACGACTAAGCTTCCAATCTGCGGCAGGCCTAATACGGTACACTCATTTGGGCTATCAGATGTTGAGCTTTTGCTGTTTTCGAGAAATCCATGTATTGTACCTACAGAAACAGATCCACCAGAAAATACAAGAGACAAAGACATTGGGTGACGAAGAGAAGAAGAAATCAGACAGGTGAATGACAGAGACAGAGAGAGATTCTGAGACTTTCTGAAAAAGTTAGATAGAAAGGAAGGGAGACAAAGAGCCTAAACTGTGAGAAACTGAGAAGGTTCAACTTTATGGGTTACCGTTGACACTGCAAGTTCTAGAACCAGAGAGAGAGAGCGAGAGAGAGAGAAAGAGAGAGAGAAAGAGAGAGACCTGAAAGTATTGGTTACCTTGTACTTGTACGGTGAACTAAAAGCTCTATGTATAGCATCATTCGTACGTGTGCAGTGTGTATTCCAGTAGATTTCCAGATAAGACCCGTACTTATGTATGGAAGATGTCTAATGTCTGAAGTTGGTTCACACACTCCGAGACCTCAACACAAGAGCGCAAGGAATTACTCCTCTCCATCCACTATGTCTGTGCTATCACTATAGTAATGATACATATTTTTGTGTGGCAAAATCATACAGGGTGCCGGAAAAAACGGTTGGTAGCAGAGCCTGGGATTTTGCACCTTCATCTTTGCTTCTAATTTCTAATGGCCGGTTTTACCACAGAGAGTTTTCAATCAATCCAGAGTTTAAGAAATACTGATGCCCAGTGTAAATCAAATGGGTGGCGTGAAAGAAAACTCTGGATTGACTTAAAACTCTCTGTGGTAAAACCGGTCATTAGTGTAAGGACAGAGTGGAGTGGAGAGAATAGAGCTTTGTGCCCTCAGCTCATCTAGATGTGGTTTGAGTTCGTCTCTTCCCTCTAACTTCAATGCCCTCTACGTGCTCGATGCTGTATGCGTTCTGTCCTCCGCTAAAATGGTGGAAGCTTCTGCCACATTAACGAAATACAAAGTAAGACGAACTCAATTCCTCAATATTAGTGTTAGAACATCGTCATCGCGATCAGTTATATCATTGTGCCAAGTTTAGTGTCATACCCTGTATACTACTGATGTACATAACGTAGGTATTGTAGTTATATGAAACTTTTACAAGGTTCACCAAGATCGTTCTTCCTCCAGAATAATAGAGATACTGGGTGGTCAAACATTTGGGTACCTACTATCCATGAATATACATAAATTATATATATTTTTTTTTTTAACTTAATCTTACGAGTGATATCTTTTGGACTCAAGTTCTTCACTTGTAGGTAGGTTTTGTGACTCATGATTTTGAATTAGGAAGGAAATAGAGCTGATTGGTACGTTCATATGTAAATGTACTTAATTGATTTTATTCTTTCTCCTCCGATCACTATTCCTTTACTTTGATCTAGGGCTTCATTCATGATAACTTCTGCATAGAGATTAAATAGTGTAGGTGACATGCAGCATCCTTGACGAACTCCTCTTCCAATCTGTATTTCTTCTGTCTCATCATTTTCTCTCGAATTTTAACCACAGTTTTAGCAACACCACAAGTGGATGTGCCAGAACTCGACTCTCGACTTAGTTCGACTCCAAAACAATTCCAGTAGGTGTCTATACTCGACCCTGAAGTCCTTTTTTTTTGCTTTGATAGTCGGTCATTTTTCGTTCCTTTTTCGAGTGCCTTTCCTTTGCCAAATCTTTGCTTTTTTATATTTTAGAAAATCACATTGTATTTTGTTTTCTTGTATCACTTTTCCATCTTCATCTTTAGCTCTAAGCTTTTCGCTTCTTTAAATTGTTTTGAAAATAGGTCAGAAGTAGCTACTTTGCTACTAATAGTCTCACTACAATCGCTCCAAGCTTTGAAATTTTCGTTACCAAGTTCAACACGAACGAAATTTGTTCTTGAACTCTGCTCCTGCAATGTCAAATTTTATCAACAATAAATTAGTAGATACCTCCATAATGTTTATTCAGTCACATACCTACTGCTCTTATCTAGATAAATTTAATATTTATATCTTTGTTTTATGAAATCCAAGATCAGCATCTGTGGGTTCCCCGATAAACCAACGTCCTTGGTAGCATAAATTTACCAATAGATATATCTATTAATAAGGCCAACATTTTCTAAAGTCGCTTCAGTTAGGACATGGAAGGAGCCCAGTTATTAGGAATATTAGGTAGGTACTTCTGAGTCTCCAAAGAGTTCATTTATAGCCCTGTCCTTCCAACAGCGTGAGATAGGTGCCGTACAGACACGGAAAAGTACCTCAGTTAACGCGTATTTTCTTTTCGCAATATTCACGGGGGTAGTGGTGGGAAGTAGGGAAATGAAAATTGTTGCACCATTTTCCTATTTCTCACCACTATAACCTGAAAATTGGGGAAGGAAAATACGACTTTACTTACCCATTTTCTACTTAAAACGTGCCTGGTTTCGTGTTCAAGTAAATTACTGGAGATACTCGGGGTACCAGTCACTGCAATATT
The DNA here is from genome assembly GCF_000475195.1 of Diaphorina citri. Classification (NCBI taxonomy): domain Eukaryota; kingdom Metazoa; phylum Arthropoda; class Insecta; order Hemiptera; family Psyllidae; genus Diaphorina; species Diaphorina citri. The sequence continues at coordinate 74,190 of NW_007378532.1, read as the reverse complement.
AAACGCCTTAACCTTTCTTGCATTACTCGTACTTAATACGACTGAGCTTTCAATTAAAACAAAAAATACGAGATGGTACCTACAGCTACCTATCTGCTAGGAACTTAATAGTCCTTGCACGAAACCTAGTTAACTAAAAAAAAAAAAAAAAAAATGAAATAACAGACGTTAATTTCATCACTGGTACTCTGATATTCAACATACAACAATACAACATTTATCTAAAAACTTTCCTCGTTGGACAAAATTATACGACCACCCTGTATAGATAAAGTAGTAATTTGATCTCACTCAATGTGTATGATCCCGAGATCCCCAGATCAGGTGCAAAACTTGTGATGTCCCCTGTAGCCGGTCAGCATAGCATAACACATAGGTAAATTCTTATGTAATGTCATTGACTTTCCTAACTCCTATATAGGTTCTCCTTTCACTCTACCCGAGGAAGTAGGGAAGCCGTGCCTTACTTGAGAATTGTGACAATGTAGGACTGTCCAGACACGAACCACGCACGAGGTTGCTTAACTTTAGTGATCCGTCTGGTAATATTGCATACAATTTACAGGCGAGACATGGCGCGCGTCGTCTCCATCCATGTTATAAGGCCTAATAGTAAGCGTTTTTCCTAGTGACAGTATTATTGATTATGGCATCGTTTGACTAAGGGCGGGGGCCACAAAGTGATTTTAAACTCTGTTTAAGTTTTAATCTCGGTTTAAGCAATCTGATTACCTGAAATTTTTGGAATTTTTAAAAATCAACCAATCAGATTGCTCAATCCGAGAGTTAAACTCACTTTGTGGCCTCCAGCCTTAATTCACCATCCTTCAATTTGGGATCCAGAAGAAGATGGTGCTGTATCCAAACCGGTCACAGGCAGTGAAAGGTAAGTTTGTGCTTAAGTTCAATTATAATAAACTCGGTTCAGATAGATGCTCGCTAGAAGAAAAAAAAAAAACTTTGGAATTACTATATCTTTCTGTTATTCTGTTTTGAATACAAGACGTGGCGTGGTTGACAACTTTGAAGTTCAAGTGTGTTCGGTCCCAGGATTATGAAGAATGTGTGAGGTCAGCATGAACAATTTTGAATGAAAAATTCAAGGGTGGGACACAGAATGCGAAGAAGATCCCAAAACAGCACTCATTGACAAAATACCACGCATACGAGTAAATAGATTGAAGATCTCCAAACCTTCATTCGACGGCAATGTCCTAAGGATACTGACAGCATCGCCTCCTTGGATGGCAATAGAGAGGCTTTAATAACAATCAGATTGAAATAACAATCTGATGGCATTAATGAAGTAAGAATGAGAGGAAAGATAGGCAAGAAAGATTATTCGAAGATAAGGAAAATATTAATACCAAGACACGATTAAGAAAAGAATAATGATAGGAGATAAAGACAAAGATAATCCAAAATAAGTTTGGATATCCGAGAAAGACTATAACAATACCAAAAGAAAGAAGATACACAAATAATAAGAGTAAGAGTAAGAAAAACCAAAACAAGATGGTAAGAAGAGAATAAGACATAAAATCGAAAAACAAAAAATGAGAATAAAGGCGAGGAAAGCTAGCTTTTATGGGAAAACGTAAATGGGGTACACCGAGTAATAAGACGGCAGATATAGCCTGTGTCATTCCAAAATTCTATCCCTAATGCCATTCAGAGGTAATCAATTGGCAGACACCATTATTTGGGAAAACCCTCAGGAGATGACAAGAAAATATAAGGAGATAAAACCTTGAGAGGAAATAAAAATCTGGAATAAATAGGAGGGGAGAAAAGTGGAAGATGACGATGGACATTGGCGGCGTGTTTAATGATGTTCCTAGTTTCCTAATACCAAGAATTCTTAAAGCTCTGTACACACAGTTGATGCCGTCGATTAACGGAGAGAAACTATGTTATCGATATATCGAGGCAGTGTACGGTTTCAGTTGACATCGATCGACGGCGTCGACTATGTGTGGACACAACTTTATGTTGCTTTACAAACACCACATTACAAGGTAATATTATGTATCATATCATATGAGAGAAATACTGTTTGGCAAAAAATACGGAATAGGAAAAATAGGATTAGGTACCATAGAATACCGTCAGTATTTTAGAGAGGAGAAGGTCAGGTACGCAAGCTGCACCAGACCAACTTACGTGGGTATGTACATTTAGTTTTCCCAGATCGGTCCACTCTGGATCTAAAATCAGCGATATGCCCTGTGATGGTCTCAAATCTCCAAAGAACAAGATTGGAACAAATGAAAATGGAGCATCCATCTCTGAAACATCTTCATCTAGTATTGCCCGGTGATGGTCCAAATATCCAAAGAAAAAGGTTGGAAGAAGCATCCATCTCAGAACCATTCTTCTCTATACTTGAGCCACCAAACTCTTCCGAAAGTCTGAATGATGTTCTGAAAGCAGACAAGAAACAAAATGAAGGGAAAGAAAGAATGGCCAGTGACGTCATCAACGTAATCATGCAAAGTGTTTGGCGCTCGGGCGATGGCGTTACAAACAGTTGTAATTTAAGAAGACAGTCTGATGGTTTCAGACAAGTTGCATCTATGTACTTACTTTGAAATTGAGGGGATAGGTAAGTTATACACTGTGGTTTACGTAAATTATTGGAACAAAGAATTCGCCATACATAAAAAGCTTATTGCTCTTGACATTTTCGAAAAACCCCATGCTTGACCCAGGCCTTTTTCGGTAGAAAGGATTGTTCTCGAAATTATTGGTGGAGATGTCAAATTAAGTAAAGGGGTGCCCGGTGGGACAAGGAGGTTTAGGGTTAATATTCTAATACCTAAATTGATTTTAGATTATCAGCCCTCAAGTGTCAAATTAACACTTTAATAAATACTTTCTCCTGTCCAAAAATTTTCTTATTAATTTTAGGGTTCCTTCTAACTAAATTTGTAGAAGATAGGTAGATATTACTACGTAGGTATGTATAATGTATTTTAGGTATCAACCCTTCTCTTATCAAACCTTATCAATACCTTAGAATCCATCTTTTCCAATTTGTCAAAGCAAGAAACACAATTTGACAATTCCCTATCCACCCCATCCTCTTTTCTTTCACCCTTCTTCTCCTTATTATCAGTTTCCTTCTGATTCGACCTCTCTACCTGTTATTTCACAGTACTGCACGTTCTTCTCTCTCACTATAACGTCTATTTCCTCTCCCTTAGCCTCTATTCTTACTTTCTTCTTCTTATCAGTTTCCTTCTTCTTCTTCTTCTTCTTCTTCTTCTTCTTCTTATTTGACAGTACCTATTCCACGAGTCTACTCTCATCCTCCTCCAACTTCCCTTCCCTTCTTCTTCCCTCTCTTCGCCATCTGTTGAGATAATGGCAATATAAATATGACGACAGCACAATACGGAAGGACACGAGGTAAACAGAGACAAAAGAGAAGAGGCGAGGAAAAGAGGTAGGAGGTAAAAAAACAGGGAGAACACAATAGATACAGACAAAGAGCGAAATGGAAAAGCAGGTTCGGGTTTAACACCATTATATCAGCAGTTAGGTACCACTTTTTTCCCCCTTTCGGAGAATTACAAAGAGCGAATGTTACGTCTATGAGCTCTAAAACTACCAGAAAACGGCTACTTGGTCTGTGGCGTATAATATCTCTTAGTAGGTAGCGCAAGTTGTCGAGGCGGAGCGCTGCCGCGCTTTTTTACAACTTGTAGACCTCCCTCTGAAAAAAGTCCTCTTCGGAAACCTACTGGGGGCTCAAAGTAATCAAACTAATTTCCACCAGATTCCATCAAAACTAGATTATAACCCTTCGAGACTCATAACATTTGTAACAAAGAGACAAACAGACAAAACTAAATGTAAAGAGTTAATTGAAAATTTGTCGATGTCGCGTTGTTCAAAGACAAACAGGTGGTATCATTCTGTTGATACCCAGAGGTACAAGTGGTTGAAGCACCCGGTATGGTTGCGTCCTAATTTGTGAGACTGTGACGGAAGCAAAGGCAGAGGTGAAGAACTGTGGAAAAGGAGGGGAAAGATATAAAAACAGAGAAGGAGGGGTAGGTAGTAGGTACAAGCAAAGGAGGGGAAGAGATATAAAAGCAAAGAAAGAGGGGTAGTACAAGGAGAGCAGGGGGAAAGATATAAAAGCAAAGAAGCAGGGGGTGGTACAAGGGGAAGGTACAAGCAAAGGAGGGGAAGAGATATAAAAGCAAAGAAAGAGGGGTAGTACAAGGAGAGCAGGGGGAAAGATATAAAAGCAAAGAAGAGGGGTAACACAAGCAAAGAAGGGTTTACGGTAGTATCTACAAGCTAAGCAGGGGAAGTAGATAAGAGCAAAGGAGGGGTAGGACAAGGAAAGGAGGAGAAGTATTGAAAGCAAAGGAGGGGAGGTATGTCGAAATACTGGAGAACGTATTGAGATTATGTTGATTGAACTTCCATGCGAAGGGTGGACAGAGAAAACTTTTGGGTTACGGAGTAGTTAAAAGCTAAGGGTGGCTTAGGGTGGGTGTAAAGTTCCTAGTCTTGAAAATGAAACCAAATCCATGGTTAGCCTGTCTACCACCTCTGTGTAGTTTTTGCTGCATTACGTTTAATAATTTCATTAATATTATTTGCACGTCATCATTATTTACAAACTAAAAATCTATTGAATTTATTATATTTTAAAAATTGTGTTTGGTGCTCCAGCTCAATGTTAAAATGGCATCTCCACTAATTGCCAGAAGAACATTGAGTAGGTAGTTTATTTTATTACCGACACAAGCCGCATTCCTAGTTGAAGCTTTTGGCCTGAAAGCTGAGGGAGAGGGAGGAGAGAGAAGTAGGGGGGATAAAATTATTTAGGGTTAATGTGTCATGATTATTCCCCTCCTCTATCTCTCCCTCTCTTATTAATTTGTCCTCTGTCTCACCCCACTCTTTACCTTCCCCTCTTTCGCTTCTCTCTATTGTTGTACAAAATAGGGTGTATCATTTAGCCCACTTTCCTGGCAAATTAAGAGGGCATGTAACTTGATAGTGGGTACTTTAAAGTAATAGATGCGCTTTTTGCTCGCATGTAAGAATTAGGTACTGTTTACACACGTTACTTATACTTGCATTGATTACTTTTGCCAATGTTAATTGTTCATTAGATTTGCAAGTTGCTTTTTAGTCAGTCAAACACCAATTTGCAACACAACAAATTGTTAACTCCTTCTTGTAACAATTAACCTAATGCCGGTTTGAATTGACTACCTACAATATCTACCTCTTATTAAAAGAGGTATGTAGGTAAGTAGGTACTATTTGAATAGCTCTTAACTAATAAAAATAAAAGTGAATGTTTTTGCAGGCAATTCTGATAATTTCTAAAGAAACATTATTTAGGACCAAAAGGCATTTCGGTCGGCCTTTATTGACCACCCTGTATGTTTTATATTACAAACAGCTAATAGCTACACAGACTGTATTGATTTATAGCTGTTGTACTTTACGTACAAGATAGATGAAAATATATGGTCAGATATCCACATTATTGTAAAGCCCGTGCTAGGCTCGGGTTTCCTACCAAAACCATATTGGTTGTATCTGCACAGTAGTTAACTGTTTTCAGATGAAATAGAGAGAGAGAGAGAGAGAGAGAGAGAGAGAGAGAGAGAGAGAGAGAGAGAGAGAGAGAGAGAGAGAGAAAATCGAAATTCTTTTCCAATTGACTTTTTTTTGTTTCTTTCCTTATACAAAAAGTGAAGAGGTGGAGGAGAAGAAGAATAAGGGGAAGAGAAAGAGAGATAAACGAAAAAAGTACAAAAAATCAGAAAGCATGGTGATATGGAAGGAGAATGATATTGAAAATGAGAGAGAGAGAGAAAGGGAAAGGAAGAGAAGAAGAAGAAGAGGGAGAGAGATGAAAATAGTTAGAGAAACAGAGAGCGTGAGAGAGAATCCAATAGGGATGAAATGGGGATCTGTGGGAGAGGGAGGGAGAGAGATGGATAAAGGGAGTGAGGGGAAGGGAGAGGGGGAAGAGAGTGAGAGAGAGGACTTGATAGGAACCCTTATCAATGTTGAACGTCCGTTGAATACTGTGGGTGATGTTCGTTTCTTCTAGGAAATCAATTTTTTCTCTCTCTCTCCCTCCCTCTTTTTATTTCCAATTCTTTCCCTTATCTTTGTTTCTTCTTGCAAGAAAGTAACCAGAAGTATAGGAACTGAGGAACAGAACCATATCCTACAGGAAGTATATAGGGTATTAGGGTACCTATACGGTATAGGGTACACGAGAAAAATCTCAATAGGGTATACTCCCTGTAGGGGTATAGGGAGACTGTTATGATTTTTCCAGGAAAATTGATTCTATCTATAGGGAAATAGGGATATAGAAAGACTGTTATGATTTTTCCAGGAAAATTGATTCTATCTATTGGAAATAGGTATATAGGAAGACTGCTATGATTTTTCCAGGAAAATTGATTCTATCTATAGGGAAATAGGGGTATAGAGAGACTGTTATGACTTTTCCAGGAAAATTAATTCTATCTATAGGGAAAGAGGGGTATAGGAAGACTGTTGTGATTTTTCCAGGAAAATTGATTCTCTGTATGTCGTTCCACTATGTTCGTTGTACTAGTAAATAGAATACATAAATGGTGTAGATATCTATAGATTATTTCCTAAAAGACCAGACTCAGTTGTGTAATGGTTACTGTGGTAGACTTCCAATCTGCAGGTTGATGGTTCGATTTCAAAGATGTGGGCTCAAGATGTCAATTTTAGCCCTTGACACATTTTGAGCATCGTTATGTACCTAACTTAAATTAAGTCATAATATGTACGAGTATATCAATAATTGAGGACCGAAATGTGTGACAAGTTCTCATATTTTAATTTGAAACTTTTACCCCAATTCCTTGATTTAACAATACGTTTAAATGAGGATGTATGTAATACACTACCACAGGGTCCACAGACCAAACAGTCTCACAACACACACAATGACAAAGTTTTACTCCCACTGCACCAAAAGCTTTACCCGACCAATATGGAAACACAAGAAAAATCTCAATAGAAAAGATGAACCCCAAGATAATAGGAAAGCTCGAAACTATAAGAAAGAGAGAGAGAGAGAAGAAGAAAGAGAGAGAGAGAGGAAGAAAGAGAGGGAGAGGGAGAGAGAGAAAGAGGGAGGGAGAGAAAAAAAAGAGAGAGTACTAGGAACTCTCATAAGAAAAGAGAAAGGGGAGGAAAATACAGACGGAAAAAAAGGGCAAGAAAAAGAGGGGGAGGAGGAAGTAGAAGAAGAATACGAAAAAGAAATAAGGGCAAAACCATTAAATAAGGATACGAGAGAAAGAGAGAAGTAGGAAGAAAGAGAGAGAGAGAGAGAGGGAGGGAGAGAAATGGGGAGATGAGCTACTGGAAAATAATGTTAGTTGCTCATAAAACTTCACAAGAATTAGGTTAGAGTTACCTAGAAAGAGGAAGAAAGCGAGAGAGAAATAGAGGAGAGAAAAACAGAGAAAGGGAGGGAGGAATAGAGAGACAGAGAGAGATAAAGGGAGAGGGATAAAAATTCTTGCTTCCCCAATGAGAACGAGTTATTTTTAACACTATCCTCATTTTCTTTCTCTTTCCCTCTCTCCGGTTTTATTATTAAAATTATTATTTACAGCTCTCTGTCTTTGGAAAATGTTGAGATAGGTCAGCTTAGTTTTGGCAAACAGAATTGAAATGGCTAGTGCAAAGTAACGGAAGCTGCTTTTTCTTTTGCCAATTACCTGGGTGACCATGTTCCTATTTTTTATTTTCACATACATACTTTGGTTCTACTTTATCCGATCAAGATTGATTTAACTGTTTTCAGATGAAATTCATACCACCCCTGTTGTTATCAAGCTGTCATCCTTTTCTCACCCTTCTCTCTCTCTCTCTCTCTCTCTCCTCATAAATTTGTCCAGGTTTTATCCTTCCCATTCACTCTCTCCCGTCTCCCTCTCTCTCCCGGAGTATCATTAAAAGCTCAAAATGGTTTTAATAATATTAATCATTTCTGGTGGTAATACCTATGAGATTTCAGTAGTGATTAGCGATCACGTTATTGATATTGGAACTATTGAAATGCTACTGATGAAAATGGAAATTTTCTGCCTCGGGGAAAATTGAACCTGAAAACTTCTACACTGATCGGATATCTGTTTCTCCTTTTGTGAAGAACGAGAAAGTCCTTATTTATATCACAAATTTTTCCCTCGACTAAATTTAGGGAAGAAATCTTCATTAGTGGAGACGCCAAAGTTACCATTTAAGTTTGAATCCTCAGGGTTCTTGTTTTTGAGGCACCAATTTTTACTTTCTATTACCTTTTACTGAAGCATTGGAAAGTATTGCATTTCACTATCCTTGTCCCTATTGAATATGAAAGTAAAGTTTTCAGTTCGATTTTCTATCTAAAGACCCATCACTTTCTTATCTCGAGGCCCTGAAGTATTTATTGCAAAAGTTCCGAAGTACATATCACAGGTCCCGAATGGACACTGGCTCTTGAAAGCAAACTGCTTCCTGAAAGCTTACCCAATCTCCCACCCACATTCACACCACTGACTTGGACATATCATACATCTCGTATCTAAACTTAACATGGGTAGGTACCTAGGTAATGTATTTCTCCTCACCTTTTTATGTACCTACCTAGTTTTCTATTTTTCCATTCTCTTCTTCATCTTCCTATCTCAAATCTGGCACTTCTCCAGACGGACATTGCTCCTTATTGACTCTTTGTTATACATTTCCATTCTCCTCTCCTCCTCCTCCTCTCTCTCTCGTCTGTAGTAACTTTCGCGAAGTCAGCCGACCGTTCCCGAAGGCCCATGAGGAAGGAGAAGTCGCGTTCGTATCATTGTTGTTATTATTAGAATTGCTATTTGAGTATAACTTTATGTTCCACCACAGTCAGATGAGAGGAATGTGCCAACATGAGGGCCGCGTCCAGAAGGTTTTGCAAAATGAACCTGAGCGAGTCTCGTAATGATTTATATGTCAGTCCAGAAAAAAAACGTAAAAAGTTCATCATCATATTTATAATTATTTTTCCCCTATTAATATTATTTTATGCAAAGAATCACTGAGTCCTTGGAACTCAGTGTTGTATGTAAGGAACTCAGTGCTGACCTCTGTCAAAATTATCAAAATTAGTGGAGACGCCAAAATGCCATTTTTACTTTCTATTACTACAGTATATTGTTTTATTACTTAAAACTTTTTCCCCCGGGGGATTTTTTTTTTTTTTTTTCGCCTTTTCCCGTGTTCAGACGAGGCCGGCGTTTCTCGCCAGCCTCTGAATCAGTCCTAGGGTGATTGCTTGTGGCCTGACATTTGGCTACAAAATTTAAGGATGCTCTTCGCTCACAACCTTTTTACTATGTTCATTAGCAAGGGGAATGTCAAACTGGTATCTTCCCTGTTTAAAGTCACCCATTAAGACTAAGCTGGTCTACTCCTTTTTTAAGGTCCCTCAGCTGGTCTACTCACTGTTGGTCCCCCAGCCAGACCAAAAGAAATTATTGTATTGTTGAGAGGAAAAAAAAATGTTCAGAGAAAGGGACCATTGGAGTTAGCACCTCGGCCGGGTCCGGCTATCAACGCCCCTGACGGCTCTCCATCAGCCATATTACCCAATGTGAAATATTGCTCCTGTACCGTCATTTGAATAAATACTCGATTTGGAAGGAAATTTTCCGGGGGAAAATAGAAAAGGGGTGACCTCGGCTGAAAAACAAAGTATCAGAATTGTGTAGTGTGTATTTTTTGGGGGGCTACGTAGGATGTGTGTAGAATACACATCACTTGCTCCGGTCTGAATTTGTGACGAATAAGAATGTTGGCACACCATCTTGGTTTTCATTTGGTTTAGTGCAGGCGCCATTTCATTTTCCAAAAGGAAACCGGTTCTGTTTCCAAAAGTTTGGCCAGCACACAATTCGTCCAATTTACCTGATAAGATAATGCAACCTTTTTACAGAGACGTATGTATATTCCACCGGAAATTGAGACGAACCTTGTCTTTTCCCAGAACGACCCAACTCCTGGGACCACTAGGTCCAGAATTCAGAAATAGAGGCTAATTTTATGATTGGATCCGTTCAAGATGATGAAAATTGGACTACAAAAACAAAATTTGAGGAAGTAATGGCAAGGAGAGAAAAAAAGTGATTGCGCCTAGGTTTTTCATAGCCTCTTCCTCCTACCTCTCTCTTTCTCTCTCCCTCTTCTCAAGTCAATGTTATTTTTACGGGCAAAAAGCCGTGAAACAGTATTTCCATCTCTCTCTCTTCCTCCTGCCATTCCTTTTCTTTATTGAATCAGAGACAAGATGAGAAATTATCATTTATCAAGAAGACGAAAACAACAAGAAAAGAAAGAATGAGAGATATGGATTTTTTTACTTTCTATTTCTTTTCAAATACCTACGTATTCTGCAAATGTAATAGAAAGTCGTGTGATGTTCACACCAGATTTTTTAGTTCTCGATCATTGTTGATATCTACTAAGTTTTCCAGTAGCAACTTCCTGACACAAACCAATAAGCCGATTCATCCTGAAGATCGGTGGGCTACCAAATATTTAAAAACTGAATCCGGTAGAAGAGCTGTGCCAGCCTAGTTGGTTTGGTTGGTAGCGCATCTGTCTTGTAAGCGCTAGGCCGCGGGTGTGATTCCCGCCCGGGGCGGATTTTATCCTGAAGGGATAAGGTTCGTTCTCGGAACCGCTGGCCTTCTCCTATCCTGTCTTCCTTCTTTCATCGATTTCGGGACGATAAGACCCTGGCAGTTACAGTTCCCTCTATCAAACCTCTTATAAATTAAGACTCAAAGTTATTGCATATTCTCTATTCAATCCCAAAGTATGGACCAGGCCTTCGGTTTGTTGTTGAGATCAAATTATTTACCTCCTCTGTTTCATATTTATCTCTTATCACCCTGCACATCTCAGCATCCTTATTGATTACTTCCTCCTCGCTCTAAGCATTGAGTGGAAACTACAATTACCTACTACCTACATAGGACTGTGTAGGTGTGTTGTTTTGCATTTGGATTACGCTTTTCATCGAGAAAAAAAAAACAATTTCATTTTGGACACACAGAGACTTTTTTTACGGAATAAACATATTTTCATTTGGTATTTATTTATTTAAAAGAAATAGAGGGAAACAATCTGCCTGCCCAAAGTTTGGGTTGCCAAAACGGCACAGCATAGGTACTTGTGTACCCACTTATGCGGTGCTTCCCGTGAGTAAATCCTGTAAGATACCTAGGAATAGAATTGGTTGAAAATTCAAAATGGTTAAGTATGTAGGTACAATAAACACATTAATCAGTAGGTAGATAATTATTATCTAAAAGATTGCGTAAGAATTGCGCTGAGCATCCAAAGGCACTGATTTGTGATCTCATACAAGGTGGAACAATGAAGTGGTATTTAATTTTATCCATACATCAGGTTAGTTACGTACCTACTTCATTTTGTTTATTCAAACGTACCCTTCTTCAAACACGATTATTATTCATTGAACTTCAAATTTCGAGAGTAAATTGTACATTGACACTTTACTGCTAGACATTGCTACAAAAATCCTCGTTTATCAACTTTAGTAAGGTACATAATTATCTAAAACTTCTACGCGTGGAGATCACAAAAAAAGGTACCTACCTACCTAATACTTATTTTTAAAATAATTTTGTACCAAATACATAAGACCTTGCTTAGACTACGGGAGGAGAGGGACTTTTCAGTCTCATTCTGGCACTACAAGGAAGGTAGGTATATCCCTTTCTACTCTAATATCTGTATATTTTGATACAAAATTCTTCACAATAATAAGAATTAAAATAAAATAGGTAAAATAAAAATAATCTAAATACCCTGTAGCACTTGTACATGTAGAGTTGAGAGCCAATGCAGCAAGAGGTCAAGTTCCTCTCTTGGAATCAATGATGATAACGTAGGAAATGCATATTTATAATGCAGTCAGAAATTCTGCACTCGTAAAGTATTTCATGTAAGCTCGAAGCTTGACCCTTGCAATGGATTCATTCCAACTTGTAACTTGTTAGGTACGAGATTCCCAAGCCTGGGTCCCAGTCCATGAAATAATAGCGCCAACCGTGGTCAACCTTGCTATAGTCCGTGCACAAATTTTGCTAATAATTTGTACTCATTTATAAATTAAACTAATTATTTTTAGTTCATTCATAACCATTTTCCGCTGAATTTTATGTTAAATTATCAGATTATGGACTCAGTTTTGCTTTTGATTTCGAAAGGTTGATAGGGTTGTTTTGATTGTTCAACATTGGTAAAAATCAGAAGCAGAATAGCTCCAATAGATTTGGTTAAAATATCTATAAGAAATTCCATTTATTAAAAATAAGAACAAAACAGTGTAGGCGACAACAAGAATATCTCCTTCTTGAAAGAAAAAGCCGTCTCAATTCTCAGCTGGGACAAAGGAGAAAGATATTTTGGAAATATTTATGAGGGTGGATAAAACCCCTTCATCTTATCTCTATCCCTTCGACCCTCAAATGTGCAGACATCCCACTCCGCTCAGACCCTTAAATACCTCTGACCTTTTCAGGCTTTGTGTAAAAGGAAACAATTTTAGAAGTTTCTAGTGGGTGGCCCAACGCAGATACTGAATCTTTAGATTTGATATTAATTTGTTTCTGGTTTCAGATTAATTAATAATTCACTGCTGAATGCACTCTTCTAGTTTTGAGCATGTTTGTAAAAACTTGAAAAGTAATCAGTAACGCCATTTCAAAATTTTATACTAATTTGTACCCGTTGCAATGTAAACAGTAGGTATATGTTCTGGTACATCTGCTGGTTGACATATTTTATTACAATATTCTGGAATGCCTTCTTTTGTTGCCATAATTTTAACCTGAACTTTTGATAAATAGTTGACGGAAAGGAAGTATATTAAGTACATTTCCTATAGAATACCTACTAACTTGATACTTGTAGGTACATACCTAAGCAGGTATTTTTACGGTGAAACAGTTAATACTAGGCTTGCCAAATATCCAAAATGTCGATTCGGGACGCGAATCCGCGAACATAATTGCCAAATCGGCGAACATAATCGCAAAATCCGCGAACAAAATCGCGAAATCCGCGACCATAATCGCCAAATCCGCGAACAAAATCGCCAAATCCGCGAACATAATCGCAAAATCCGCGAACATAATCGCGAAATCCGCGAACATAATCACGAATCCGCGAACAAAATCGCGAAATCCGCGAACAAAATCGCGAAACCGCGAACATAATCGCGAAATCCGCGAACATAATCGCGAAATCCGCGAACAAAATCGCGAAATCCGCGAACATAATCGCGAATCCGCGAACATAATCGCGAAATCCGCGAACAAAATCGCGAAATCCCAAAGAATCGGGGGGGGCTTGGGGGGCTTAAGCCCCCCCAAAGTTATCAGGGCCTCTTACACTAGATAAAATTGGATTTCAGAATAATAATCCAAAACACCATTTTTTACTTTTATCCTATAGGAAGGAAAGTAATGTAATCGGGTCAAATTTTCGATGGTCAGTTTTTAGTGCCAAAACACGTTTTGAGGTCCCTAGAGCTTAAATCCAAAGTTTCAGCCATTGGTCCGTGTCTGTGTCTGTGTGTCCGTGTGTCTGTAAACAAAATATCTCGAGAACGGTAAGAGGTAGAGACTTGAAATTTGGTATGTAGCTGTCAAATGTGACAAGGATGCGACACGAAACTTTTGGTTAGGATCGGTGCAACGGTTGGCGGCATTTTACCGCTTTTTGGCGGTTTTTGGTGTAATTTAACAATATCTCGGGAACGGTATAAGCTAGAAACTTGAAATTTGGTATGTGGTTCACTAATGTGACAAGGATGCAACACAAAACGTTTGTTTGAGATGGTTGCTGCGCTTGGCGGTATTTTTACCGCTTTTGGACAGATTTCGACCGTTTTTTGGCGGTTTTCAGCTATAGCGACAAAACGGTTAGAGATATTGTAAAAGTTAGGGTAAAAGAACACTCAAATAAGCATCATTCAATAGGATAAGGAAAGTCGTGTGATGTTCACACCAGATTTTTTCGTTTAAGGCGGTTTAATACAACATTTTCTCGTTTCTAAAGGTTTAGCAAAGTGGAAGAGCAAAGTGATGAAAGCATGACAAATTTAAACAAGTTAAGAACAAATTCTGATTTATAGAGGTACCTAATTTTAAAGTTAAAAAACGCGTCCCGAATGTTTTCTGGGACAAAAACGGAAATTCGGGACAAAACGCCCCAAAATGAAAAACTGAACGGGACGCCGGGACACCCTCTGAAATTCGGGACGTTTGGCAAGCCTAGTTAATACCGACCCGGACCAAATTCGAACCTCAGGCAGATTCCGAAATTCTCTTCTTCAAACCTTCATCATTATCAATGAGTTTTTCTTGCTTACTCTGCCTTTGTACTTTGGAAAGCCAACGCAAAAGCTTAAAGCTGTTTTGTGGATTTTCTTTTTGAAATAAGATTATTTTTTCCCCTTATTCTTTATCCGCTCTCTCCCTCCCTCTGTCATACATCTTAGGTTTTCTCATTTTCCCCTCTCTTTCCTGTCTTTATCATAAATATAACTTACCTATACTCGTACCGTAGTGGCGTGTCCAAGGACACACCAGATTCAGGAAGGGTATATGACATGATGGGACGATAGATATCTTCAAATTCTTCTTTTGTTGCAGAGCAATTATTATTCTGATTATGACTATATCTACATTCGTCGTTTTACGTTATAAGGTGTCTGATTTTTCGTTATCTTAATGAAATTGATTTAGAGGAGACGCCAAATTTCCTCACCAAAGAAAATATTGAAAATATTCTCCTCTTAACGGGGAACAAGCAAACTGGCGTGTACCGGTTAATTAGATTCCCCTGCTAATTCTCTGAATATTCCCCCTCCTCTATTCCTCCAATGGCTTCACTTCATCCTCTTAATGGAACCCCACTGTTGGATCCGCCACTGATTACTTGCATGTCTATAATATATCGGCCTCTAAGAGACTTTTGTCATCCCCTCTCCAGAATCCGAATTTCTTAGGAGGAGGAGGAGGAAGAGGAGGGGGTGGACAGATATACAAGAGAAAACTAGGCGTAATACGAGGGAAATTGGGGGAATGTGGCACGCGGGAAGAATTTTTATGGTCATATTGCCGGTCTGCCGGCTTTACAGGTTGATATATTGTTCCCTGTCAGGGGTGCCTAACATGGAGTCCAAGGTGTACATGTGGGTGGACAGTGGCGTCAGACGGGTGTGACTTTTGGGGTACAACCCCTCCCCCCTGGAAAAAATCTCGGATAAGCTAACACTAATTTTAGGGGGGGAGGGGTTAAAGAAAAAGACTTCTGGCATCAGTCTGTTATACCAACCAGCCAACCACTCCAATGAGGCAAGAACGAAATATGGTTTAGCGCTCAAAATGTAAAATTTCAATGAAATTAGTGGAGACGCCAAAATACCAATTTTTCCTCTCCTCTTTGATGCAAATTTTCCAATAGGTGGAAGAAATTATTCTTCAAGTTTTGATCTGCTTTTTATTCTAGACTTTCTAGAGGATTTGGAGTATTTTTGAGACCTATCAGCCTCCTTGGGCAATCTCCCACTCCTCCCTCTCAAGCTTGCCTTATCTTTATCCTTTAAAGCTCCTGAAAAGCTGCTCCTTCAATACCTACCACTATTTTTATCCAACACTTTCTTGAGGTTTTGAGAACCCCCATTATGGGTACGATTATAAATCTAAAAGCTATCTGATAACTCTCTCTACTGTCAATTTTAAAATGATTTCTCTCTTTGGGGTAAGTATCGGCAGTTCTTTTCCTTTTCTATTCTTCGGAACAGAATTGAAAGCATCTTTTCTTTCCCCATTGCATCTAAATCAGAAATCCCGGACACAAAAGAAAGTTGAAGTTTGTGTATTATGCCGGCCACTCACGCTCAGACAGTCTGGCAGACAACGGTCTCACAAACCTGGGTCTGTCTGAGGGTTAGTGGTAAGAATCATAGCAAACATTAATTAAATCTTTTTAATCCAAATACTTTGACTTGTAGTTGATTACCCAATTTTTATTTATTTTTACACGTTCACGTGGAGTTACATAGCAACCTAGCCTAACTAACCTACTACAATGTAGTACTACATACTACTACATAATTACTGTAAGGAGTCTGAGGACTACCGAGGATTCAGTAAAAATTAAATTTCACCTTGTGTATTATTATTATTATTATTATTATTATTATTATTATTATTATTATTATTATTATTATTATTATTATTATTATTATTATTATTATTTAAAGTTTATTTTCAAAGGTTCAATACAATGAGGTAAAATCGAGGCGGAGCAAAAACTCAAGCCGGGGGAGGGGGATCATTGTTGATAGTTCAGAAATTTCCTTGTGATGTTGCAAGTTTGTAGAATCACAGCTTTTTGTATCATGTTGATTATACTAGGATGGATGTTGAGTTGTTCTAGATTTGGTTGCAGCGTTTTATCAATGACACCTGTTGCTGATACTAGGAGTACAATCGTTGTAACTTTCTTCTGTTTCCATATCCTTTTCAGTTCGATTTCAACGTTCTTGTACTTTCTGCTTTTTTCCATGTATACTCGGGATAGATTATGACTCAATGGAACCCCGATCTCTATAAGGAATGTCTCATCGGTTGATTTGTTCTGCAATACAATGTCTGGCTTGTTGTGATCGATAGTCTTATCAGTGATTATTTGTCTATCCCATAACATTTTGAAATTGTTGTTTTCTATCACTGGTTCTGGATTGAATTTATAGTAGGGTTCTACATGTTGGAGGATTTTATTCTGAACTGCAAGTTGTGAGTAGATAATTTTTGCAACTTGGTTATGTCTGTTTAGATATTCAGTATTTGCTAGGATACTACAACTTCCAATTACATGTTCTATGGTTTCGCTTTTTTCTTTACATAGCCGACATTTGTCATCTGATAATGATTTAAAGATGTATTTCTGATGGTTTTTCGTAGCAATAACACCGTCTTGAATAGCGGTAATGAATCCTTCTGTCTCTGGATATAACTCTCCTCTTCTCAAGTAAGCGATTGATTTCTCTTTATTGATATGTACTTCATCTATTAGTTGTGGATATTTGCCATGTAATGATTTGTTCTTCCAACTTTCAATGGCCTGGTTTACAAATCGAGTGTTATCAGAAAACCTTTCCTCGTATGTTTCTTTCAAAGCAGTGTATTCAAAGTTGTGACTTGTAATAATGTTATGAATATTCAAATCGGACCGGTTGAAATATTTTTGAAGTTTCGTCACTTGTGAATTATGTAGCTTTTGAATGTTTAACAATCCTCTTCCTCCTTTTCTTCTAGGTAGATAAAGTCGTTCAGTACAAGCTCTTGGATGGTGCATTCTATACTTGGTCATGGTTGTTCTTGTCTGTCGATCCAAGGCTTCAAGGTCAGTTTGAGACCATTTCAAAAGTCCGTATGTATAGGACAAACTGCCGACTACCCAACTATTGATTGCTCTGATGAGGTTGATTGAATTCAATTTCGTTTTCAACACTGTTTCCAGTCTTTTATTGTATATTTCCATGAAGTCATCTTTCAATTTGGTATGGTCTATCTTAATGTTTTGATTGATTCCCAAATATCTGTATATTTCAGTGTCTTCCATTTGATCTATTTTAGGTGATTGGTGAATTTGTTCACTTTGGTCAACATGAACTTTTCCTTTTATCATGTTGATGATTTTGCATTTGTCAAGACCAAAACTCATTTGAATATCTGTACTGAAATCATGGACAATATTGATCATCTTTTGTAGGTTTATAGCAGATGAAGCAAAAAGTTTCAAGTCATCCATATACAACAAATGTGTGAAGTTCATTCCATCAAGTTTATATCCAGTTGACATTGTGTTCAGGATGGTTGACAAAGGATTAATGGAAAGACAAAACCACAGGGATGAGTATGAGTCGCCTTGATATAGCCCACGTTTGAATAGGATCTCATCAGTTACAATATCATTTAGATGAATTTTTGTCTTCCAATTGGTCATGAGTTTTGCCAAGGTATTGATAATGTTGTCATTTATCTTATATATTTTCAATACTTCCAGTAACCATGAGTGAGGAAACTGTCATACGCCTTGGCATAATCAATATAGCAATTGCTCAAATTTCTTTTCTTAATTCGGGCCTGATTGACTACAAATGAATCAATGACGATTTGTTCTTTACTGCCGAAAGACTTTGAAATGCAGCCTTTTTGTTCCCAAGCCAAAATGTTGTTATCTATGACATGTTGATAAACTTTACTCTTGATGATGGATGTGAAAATTTTATATATTGTCAACAAACATGTTATGGGTCTATAATTTTGAGATTGCTTGGGGTCACCTTTTTTGAATACGAGGACGGTTTTTCCCTTGGTGAGAATTTCAGGTATAGTGTCAGGATTTTCAATGAATTCATTGAAGAATTGCATCAGATAGATGTGTGTTGAGGGAAAATATTTCCACCAGAAGTTTTGAATGTGATCTATGCCTCCTGACTTCCAATTGATCGTTCTTTTAATGGTGGATGTTACGTCATCCAACGTGATATGTATGTCTGGCATAGGATTGATGTTTTCAGCTTGTTTTTTTATTAAGTTGAACCAAGGAGCATTTTGATTATGACATATGTTATTTGACCAGATGGATGACCAATATTGTTCAATATTGTCTTTATCAGGGATTTCTTTTGACTGAATTGAATGTCCCTTGGTTGAAAGGTTCTCATAGAATTTTTTCTCGTTTTTCATGAAAGCTTTGTTGTCTTCTTTTCGCTTATTTGTTTCATGATATCTGGATATACGGCTTCCAAGGGCTTTGATTTTTTGTTTTAATGTCTCAAGTTGGTTTTTTATATTATTCTCTAATGATTGGTCATTGTATCTGATGTGATAACGTCTCAATATTGGTTTGATCTCATACTTAATGAAGCCCCATCTTCTATTTCCTTGCATAAAGGAAGTTAACTTTCCAATATCCTTTCTCAACAGCTTTATTCGTTTGGTAATGTTGATCTTCCAAGTTGGCTCATTGGATCTATTCCTTGGTTCAGATCTTCGGGACGGATTTCCCTCAGTTATCTTTATTCCACAATTTTGGATGACGGTAATTGCAGCACAATAGACAATGAATAATAAGTATGGTAACGTTTTATGAGTTGCTTCCATCATTCTTTGTGAGATGAGCTCGTTTGCTACATTCAAGTACTGGTAATGCTTTTTGTTCAGTCTTCTAGGCAAGCATGGAATTTTTGGTCTATATTCGGGTAAAGTATTGGAATATGTTTCAATATTGTATTCAAACATGGGTCTCATTTGATCAATGTATAACATTTCGTGAGTAGGGATAGTGATGTTTGGTTCAACATTCTGATTATTTTCTATGGTATCATCAGGAATGCCGTCACATTGTACATTATCAACGGTCATTGATTCATTTTCATTACTTTGATAGTTTTCATGCGTATGAATAATGTTGCCAACTTCTCTCCTTATCTTATCAAGGGTTAGTTCATTGACATATTTTTTCTTCACAATTTGATATTTTCTATCGGCTAAATTACCCTCATTTACATTCAGATTCGGGTACTTCTTCATAAACTCAGTAAAGAGTTTATTTCTCCATCCGTACACATTACTATCTTGGTTATGATTTACAAGAAAATAGCAGCGCATTACATGTTCGTTCATTTCTTGAGTCCATTTTATACGCTGTCTCCTTTGGTTTGAGGTAGAATCAGTGACATCCCGATTTTGGGAAAGTAAACTGTTCTCGGAGATTTGAGTACTTCCAATGTTATTTTGAGAATTGGAGGGAGATTGTTGAGTGGGCAGTGTACACCCTCTGCCTAAATGTACACCGTGTCTATCATTAACCCGCCTAGACCTGACGGTATTGTTCATTTCAGCCACATTGGTACACTCTACATTGACACCATCACTGGGGTCGTAGATAGACTCTGATGAAGATGACATATCAGAGGATGAGGATATTGTATAACGAGGTCTCCAATATCTTGAGTCTCGATTTTGAGGTCTATGTCTGAGATCATAATGGTTAAGATTTGAAGGACCAGGTTGTTGACTCATTGTTGAATACAGAAGTTTAATTCTTTGTCATTAGAATTGAGTGGATGAACTGGATGTAACGTATTCCACTCGTAATTTTGAACTTTAGAATACGAAATTTTAATAAAATTTTCAGATGGAAATATTTCGTCTAAAGCAATCCAAATTCGTGGCTGAAAGTTTATTTATTATTATTATTATTATTATTATTA